>NC_137118.1:4091469-4166469 GCF_949357685.1 Gobio gobio
AAGTTGTCATAATATGTCAAGCATATTTCTATACATTTCCATTAGACGTTCACATTTCTACTTTTTTTTTTTTTTTCCTTGCTGTCTTTTCCTTTCTGTATCGCAATGACATGGTCTGTCAACAAATTACAGTACAAACAGTAAAAGCGTAAATGTGAATCTTGTCCAGTCTCTTGCAATCAAACTCCCACATACACTAAGGTGTAACCTACAATTTACAATAATTGTCATCAAAACTTTAGCCATATTTACATCAGAACATCCCTCCAGAGTACAGTTATATTGACAACATGACTAAGCAATTTGACTGTGTTATCCGTACACAATGACACAAGGGCTTGTCATTCTGATGGCACTAACATGTTCATTGACACAGATATTTACTTTTGAGAGATGAACTGAGGATTTTGAGCAAGAGACTGGCTTTTGCAGGTAATCCATGGTGTTTTGCTATTTGTACAAATTGTTTTGAGAAATGCACTTACTGTTTTGCAAATGTCGAGGATGATTCAAGAAATGTACCAAAGCGACTGAGAAAAACTGTAAACTAAACTAACGTAGACTAACCATGTTCCGTACAGATGAACTTTTACCGCTGATCGCTGGGTAAATACTTCCTGGTCATACATAAACTATATATCTGTGTCATCGTCATTTCTCCCTCTTTCACATCCGATCAAGACAGAGAGCCTACCGCCGTTTGTTCCAGTGAGATTTCAGTAAATTTGCATGGTGCGCCCACTGCGCTTGAAATTGGACGGTGGGGAAGCTGCACGTCAGAGTGCAGCTTGTGTGGGGAGATGACTAGAGCAGCGAAAATGTACATTTTGATTTAATTCATGTTTCTCAGAGTATTACAGTCTTTATTAAATGAATATTATGTTATCACAAATTGTTAAATATATGACCTTTTGTTGAATAAATGCTTTTAAATGAGATTTTTTAAACGTTAAATTGCAGGCGATGACCGCTTGGCGCCACTCAGGCTGAGACAGGCAGAGTTTTGAAGTTTACACATTGGTTTATCATTAAAAAAAAGTAATCAATGCAAATTGTTTGCCCTTCTTTGTCTTCAGAAATATATGGTAATATTATTCCCCAATGTTTCACATGGTTCATGCTTAACTCACATGCCATAATTAATATCATGACACAATCATGCGTAGATCGCATGGTTCTCTTATTGAACCTGCAATTAACTTACATTTTAACCAAATAAAAAGGTATTCACCTTTATTATTCATTTAAATGATGTTTTCTTTAGTTAAAATAAACACACAGCTCACAATTTATCAGATAAATGTCACTTTTCGCAGTTGAAATCAAGTTATTCGCTCTGTACGGAACATCATTGTAACCTGTACGGAACACCGTTAACGCTCATCATCTTCCGTACACCAGCGGAGGAGGTACTTTTCCCCACTTTTCTCAAATATTATTGGTCCAAAAGACATCAATCAAAGTGTGGACTGTCCAATGGGTATTCACCTAAGGAATGATCACACAAACATGCTTGTCTGGCTCTCAACAACGGAGGAGTGGGCGTAGGCGTGCGGTGAATGGCGAAAAGTGTACGGAACATTAGTCTACGTTACACCTGTTCAATCTTCAGATATTCTCTGGCTCATCTCACATCAGTTCCCACACCAGCGGTTTATAGATTATCATGACAGAATATGCTAATCAATGAAGATGGTTAACTCATAAATTCATCAAGTAAGCATTCAGAAGCGTCCTGTCTCATTCTACATGTTGTCTCTTCTTCTTGAGTCTCTCCATCATTGTCCGACTCCAGTTTGAACATAATAGGCTGAACAGTTTCTGATATTTTCATTGTGTGTGTGTGTGTGTGTGTGTGTGTGAGGTAATCAGAGCTGCTAACATGAGCTCTTGAAGCTCCGCCCTCTTCCTGAAAGGGAGCAGCAGCTCATTTGCATTTAAAGAGACGCACACAAAAATGGCACGTTTTTGCTCACCTCAAAAAGTGACATTTTAACATGCTGTAAAAATGATCTGTGGTGTATGTTTGCTAAAACTTCACATACACACACACACACACACACACACACACACACACACACACACACACACACACACACACACACACACACACACACACACACACACACACACACACACACACACACACACACACACACACACATCAGAGACTTATTTTACATCTTGTAAAAAACGGGCATTATAGGAGCCCTTTAATATCTACAGGCTTTAATGAAGTACTAATAAAGAATGTACTTAAAGGGTTAGTTCACCCAAAAATGAAAATTCTGTCATTAATTACTCACCCTCATGTCGTTCGACACCCGTAAGACCTCAGTTCATCTTCGGAACACAAATGAAGATATTTGAGTGTAAATCTGATGGCTCTGAAAGGCCTCCATTGACACAATGGCACGGTTCACTCTCAAGACCCTTAAAAGGCACTAAAGACGTCGTTACAAAGTCCATCTCACTACAGTGGTTCTAAAATAACTTTATAAAGTGACGAGAATAGTTTTTGTGCGCAAAAAAACCCCTAAATAACGACTTATATAGTGATGACGATTTCAAAACACGGCATCATGACGCTTCGAAGCTTTATGAATCAGTGAGTCGAATCATGATTCGGATCGCGTGTCAAACCGCCAAACTGCTGAAATTTGGCGATTCAAACTGCTGAATCGACTCACTGATTCATAACGCTTCGAAGCTTCATGATGCCGTGTTTTGAAATCGTCATCACTATATAAGTCGTTATTTAGGGTTTTTTTGCGCACAAAAACTATTCTCGCCGATTCTTAAAGTTATTGTAGACCCACTGTAGTGAGATGGACTTTGTAACGACGTCTTTAGTACCTTTTATGGGTCTTGAGAGTGTAAAGTGCATTGTGCAATGGAGGCCTTTCAGAGCCATCAGATTTCAACTAAAATATCTTCATTTGTGTTCTGAAGATGAACGGAGGTCTGACGGGTGTCCGACGACATGAGGGTAAGTAATTAATGACAGAATTTTCATTTTTGGGTGAACTAACCCTTTAATTCTTGCCTGAAATAACTGTTCTCATGTAGAAATTGCATTTGTTTTTTTTTTCTTTACTTCACCACAGAATTTTTATGAGTGAATAGTTAAAAATCATCAAAAAGAAGCACCATGAAAGTTATTTATTTTCTTTGTTAATTTGACTTAATTTAGTTGAGTGTACTTAATTCCATACAATAATAATAATATAGAATATATTACATATAGAAGGGGGAATCTACTAATGTAATTTGTGTAATTTACTTAAAAAATCTGTGTGCAAAGCATGTTACTTATTGTTTTTTTTCAGAGTTTAACTGTGACATAAGAGCATTTATAATACACCATTATTTTTTATATATTTTTATGCAAGCAAGCACCAAAAGAACTTTTAAAATAACACTCATTCCTATTTTTCCGAATGACAACTAAATCTTTCTGTACTGTAGGCCTACCTGAGCCGGCGTGAGTGTGTGCTGAACTCGCTGAACTTCAGCTGAAGTCTCCATGGGGTTCTGTTTTGGCAGCTGAGAGTTTGCCTGGCGGTTTCTGGCTGAGGAGAGACACACAGTCTCACTTCCTTCTTCAACAAACCGTGGCCTGAGCCTCACCTGGACACTTGAAGACGGGGAAACAAGACATGTTTGCACAAACCAAGTCTCTGTGTCTTGAGGAAGTTGCTCATGCGCATATGTAGAAAAGCAGGTGTGTGTATGCGGTGGACGCATATGAAATAAATACAGCCTGTGCTACAAATAGAACTTTACTATACTCGCTAATAAAAAATATTTATATTTATTTTATTCTGTCATTTGATGTTTTTAGACATAAACAGACACAAAAAGTGGAAATCTGTAAATGTCCTTATGCGGCAAATTAAAGAATATATTGAATTAACAAATTTCAGTGGAATTCTCATAAAATGTCCATGTGACCGTTGCGTCTTCAAAGGACAAGAGCTCAGTGGTTTCTGTCCAAAACACAAATGAAGAAACCTCGTTTGCATTTGCTTTTCAATAGAAACTCTGTCTAAAGCTGAAGACCGGAATAAACGGGTTTGAACAATTTTGCATTTTTTAAGAATTAAAGTAGCCTATAATTTTTTGGGTGAAGACTTTCAAAGAAATTAATAAAATGTAGTGCTGCCACTAACGACAGTTTTTATATCGATTAATTAATCTATCGATTTATCACAATAATTTTCAACAATTTTACTTAAAAACATTTCATTTAACTTGCAACGTTGGCCTTCAGTAGTGTACTATAAACAAGCTGTCTACTAAAAGAGTAAAAATTTAATAAAAAGGTAAAAATTTGTAAACCAACATAACAAAAACAAGAGAATATCAGCAAATACTTTGTATATAGAATAGTGTTGTCACGATACCAAAATGATGACTTCGATACGATACCTGACTAAAATACCTCAATACCGATACTGAAGCGATACCATGGCAAAAAACTGTACAAGTAATTGAATAATATGACAGAACTTACTATTCATTGTTTTAGGGTTAAAAAAAACCTAAAAACTCACAGGGCAAAACTGCCCTGCTTCACACAGAATATGAGCTCCGGCCCTTTAAGAGCTGCACAGACCACATTCATTGTAACACCAGATTTCTCCTTCAACTCTGTACGTTCACTAAAGACACATCCGACTGTGTTTACCCGAATACTCGCCAGGACGTGCATTTTTACAGATTTTTTACCATTCAAACCCAATAATCCACAAAACTGGTGTGCACGATTGTATCGACCAATCACGACAGGCCTAATAAAATGAGATTGCATCAAATCAATCACAAGTGAATTATAATAACTGTGGTCACTTCATTTTTGTTTCAAGGCAACGGGTTTCCTCAATTTAAGTAGACAGAACTCAGAAAACTTTTTAGCTTTAAGTTATGTATATTGACATTTTTAAGTAATCACAATTTAATTAGATTAAGTTAGTCTAACTTAAAATAAAAAAGTTATCACAACACATTTTCTTTTGTTTCAAACTTTTACTTGCTAGAGTAAACAAGTTCACCTTTTTCAATTACGCATGAAGTTTATTTACTTAAATATGGGTTTCCTCACTTTTTTTAAAGTCAACTGATCACTTTATACAGTGCACACATCGACAAGACGACATTCAAATGTGTTTTGTGCGCACTAACAATAAACTCCTACTCCTAGAAGGAATGACAGATTCCTGACAGTGAGAAAGTGAGGTCTTTGAGTTCATTTCTTGGTGTGTCCCACAACGGTCCTCGAGTGTTCCAGTGTCCTAATGTGGCCTCCCTTCTTCTCTTTCTTCCCAATCCCATAACATATGGGGAACATATGTGCCTAGTCACATTCTCCAGCAGACCGACCCACTACAGACCCACATTTACATTTTTTATATAATTTAAAATATTTGATATTATAATAATTTCATAGTTACTCTCCAAATTGATGTAGAAACAACTGCAGGGCCGAAACCACACGACATTAAAGGGTTAGTTCACCCAAAAATGAAAATTCTGTCATTAATTACTCACCCTTATGTCGTTCGACACCCGTCAGACCTCCGTTCATATTCGGAACACAAATGAAGATATTTTAGTTGAAAGCTGATGCTGAGAAAGGCTTCAGTTAGGCCTCCATTGGCATTCAGTACACTTATACTCCCAAGACCGATAAAAGGCACTTAAAATGTCATTACAAAGTCCATCTCACCACAGTGACTCTACAATAATCTTACGATGCGACGACAATAGTTTTTGTGCGCCAAAAAAAAATCAAAAGAACACCTTTATCCAGCTTGTTATTGCCTTCCGCGTGTGCCTCCACGACGCATGCGCGAGAATATGACGTAGCGCCGGGGCTCGGGATTCCATGAAATGCAGACTTTAACCCCATTTTGAGAACTACGCCGAGACCTAAAGCACGATCAATGTAGAATTCAACAGCTTAGATACGCGCGTCTTCCTCTGATTGTAAACAAATCACTTCTGGGTCATCTGTCCGAACGCCGGATCTGCGTCATATTCTCGCGCATGCGTCGTGGAGGCACACACGGAAGGCAGTAACAAGTTGGAAAAAGGTGTTATTTTGATTTTTTTGGCGCACAAAAACTATTGTCGTCGCATAGTAAGATTATTGTAGAGTCACTGTGGTGAGATGGACTTTGTAACAATGTTTTAAGTGCCTTTTATCCGTCTTGGGAGTATAAGTGTACTGAATGCCAATGGAGGCCTTTCTCAGCCATCAGCTTTCAACAAAAATATCTTCATTTGTGTTCCAAATATGAACGGAGGTCTTACGGGTCTCGAACGACGTGAGGGTGAGTAATTAATGACAGAATTTTCATTTTTGGGTGAACTAACCCTTTAACGCTTGTCCCAGACAAGTGGATTTTTTGAAGGGGCAAGTGAAAGAGAATTTTACTTGCCCGACCAGACAAGTAGCCTGATAAAACGTCATTAACAAAAAATAACTAGGGACTCCCCCAAATGCAAGAATGATTCTGCATTCATTAGTGTAACTGGCGATCGATAATGGATAATAATATATAATGTATAATCAACTGATGGTAACTATAATGTTGCGCTGTTGACGCTCGCACAGCCTCTCGAGGAGAAATTGAAACAAATGTGCGCCGCTCACACAGAGAAACTCCGTTAACACTGCCGTAAAAATGTAGAAATGTGGAGTTTATTCATATTTGTAACATGATACAGTTGCAACGTCGCAAGAGTGCTGTTTTCCTGAATACCATCACGACTGAAAATGACATATGACAGTTCCATAAACAATTATTAATATTAAGTCACTTACATTTTAGATGCAATTTGAGTGTTTTTGTTCCTTTTCAGCAGCGAAAATAGTTCCAAAAGATCACAGCAGAGCGCGTGTCACCGCCACAGTGTGTTAGTGAACGATTCAGCGTTTTGAACGAATCGGTTGAATCAAAGATTCAATGACCTATTCGCAAACGACCGCCTAATTCTTGAATGAATCAACCGTTTTTAACGAATCGACTCAATGACTCGCTCATTCAGGCGGTCACCTGCCGCCACCTACTGGCGTTTTAGTTTAATCTTTCCAACTTTTCTTATTTGTATATTCAAAAAATATTTAAAACAATCGCATAACATTATTTAATGCAGTTGTTATTTTTCATTGTAAATTATTTAGTTTGATTGGTAACAGCCAATTTATTGATCAAATTTAAGAATATAGGAAAGCTGAAGCGTAGCTAAAATGCTGGGTTAAAAATAACCCAAGTTGGGTTTAAAATGAACTAATCCAGCAATTGTGTTGTTATAACCCAGCGGTTGGGTTAAATGTTTGCTTAAAACAACCCAATCGCTGGGTTAAAACAACCCAATAGGTTAAAACAACCCAATTGCTGGGTTAAAACAACTCAATTTGCTGGGTCAGACCATTTTCAACCCAACATGGGTTATTTTTAACCAAGCATTTTTTAGAGTGTAGCCTATATTTAATAAGATTAGGGGAAAAATGCCCTTTGTAAAAGGTACAAATATCTCAAATATGCAGATTTAAATATGTCAAAGCTGATTGAACACTGGTGAGAATATGGCTTCAGAATACATTTTATTTACAAATTTGATTACGATTTTTTTCCGGACAAGCAAATTTTTTACTCGGACAAGTGAATGACAGATTTACTTGTCCAAAGGACAAGCAGGTGAACAAGCTTAATGTCGAACCCTGCACACCGCTCTCTGGTTGATGGTAACATGACAAAAGTCAAATGTTATATTTTTAGTCTGGTCTGCCTCAGCGGTCATCACTGTCAGAATGAGTGAGATGGCCAATCGACAGGGCCTTAGTCATAGCAGTGAAAGAGTATGTCGTAAGATGTAAGTAGCTAAACATTTAATATTTGACAACTGTTTTACCATAAAAACGTTCTGTGACCTACAGTAATATCAAGTGATGCAAACTACTTGACATTTTTTATTAAATTTCACCATTTTGAATAGAAAATATGACATTTATGTAAATCATAACTGAATTTTACGTGACAAGAAACATTTTGCATTGTTACATATTAGGCAGACGAAATAAGAGTGAATGTGTGCATATTTAAATATATATATTAGTGCTGGGAATCGAATAATAAAAAACCTAATTAATCGCATATTTTTCTGTAATTAATCGCGATTAATCGCAAGTTTTTAATATTTTTGGAGTTTTTTATATTTTGATATTGTATTAATTTCAGTTACTCCAAATGAATGTAGAAACTATTTAAAGACAGCATATTTTAAATATGTGTTGTAATGGCATCTTTTTATGACTGAAGGCCAGTATCACTGATACTAAAGTCTCTATGAAACATTAATGACGGTACATTACAGTATAACTGAAAGCTCCCAATTTCAACATTTATTAGGCTTTAAAAAAACAACTTTTAATTTAAGTGAACTTAAAACAGTCTTTACATAAATCTATTATAAACAATGTTATATTTACCCATGGCTTTACCTGTTACACATATACAGAAATGTAAAAGTTATCAAACACCTTTCTTAACGGCATAAATAATAAATGAAATATAGATTAATCATCATTAAAGCTACACTTTTCTCTGTTCCCGTTGTTCTTTGATGAACATTAATGACAGGCATCATCAGTGCTCCTGTCACTTTAAGAACAGCCTCTGCCGAACTTAACGCTGTCCCGCGCGCATCTAATTTCCTCACAACTCTTTAAGTTCATTTAAGACTCCTATTGTGAGAATACTCGACAAAACTGGCGTTTTGGCCAAATTCTCTGTTGTTGTTATTGTTTGTTCAAGAGCAAAAGAGAACTCGATCTGGGGCCGGTTGCATAAACCGTTAAGACTAGTCTTACAAGTTAGACATACATTTTTTTCTTTAAGACTGTTCATAATTTTTTTAAATCAGTTACATAAAAACATAGACTGGCCTAATTTGATACGAAAAGTAAGACTGAATGCCACTTGCCTAACTAGTGGCTCATACTAGATCTTAAGACACTGTCTTAACATAATGGCTTAGTTTATGCAACTGGCCTCTGTGCACGTTCCACGAGACTGGCACAAGTCTGTCTGTGCGGCAAATGTGTGTGTGTGTCCCAGCCAACATGACACACACACACAGACAGTTCTCGTGTCTTGTCACGCTTATATGGTTTAAAGGGTTAGTTCACCCAAAAATGAAAATTCTGTCATTAATTACTCACCCTCATGTCGTTCGACACCCGTAAGACCTCCGTTCATATTCGGAACACAAATGAAGATATTTTTGTTGAAAGCTGATGCTGAGAAAGGCTTCAGATAGGCCTCCATTGGCATTCAGTACACTTATACTCCCAAGACGGATAAAAGGCACTTAAAACGTTGTTACAAAGTCTATCTCACCACAGTGACTCTACAATAATTTTACGATGCGACGACAATAGTTTTTGTGCGCAAAAAAAAATCTAAATAACACCTTTATCCAACTTGTTCTTGTCTTCCGTGTGTGCCTCCACGACGCATGCGCGAGAATATGACTGTTACGAACGCCTTGAGCGGTTGGAGGCTCCCATGGACAGAGGAAACAGTTGCTGTGGTTAACAGTGCTTTTATTATGCTTGACAGTGACAGTCACTCCAAATTTGTGGGAAGAAAACAAAAACAAAACAAAAATCAAAAACTCAGATGCAACAGAATATGAACGGAACAAAACATAAGGTCAAAACAATTTTTATAAACAAAACATAACCTGACCTGTATGTGCAACTGCACTACATAAGCAGCACTTTCTCAGAGACTCTCTCACAGTCTCTCAGAGTCTCCAGTTGTAGACTCAGACTATCCATGGTCTGTCTAGACCTCTCCACACCTATCTCTGCACTATCCAACTAACTTTCTGAAGCCATTTTATAGGCCTGACTCCTCCTACTCTGGAACGTACCACATGAAAGGTAACACGTTTCACATACATCACAGGAATACATAATGAAAACAACAAAAACAATAAATACAAATAAACATACATGCAAGACATCATATCTGCAAGTATACATAACATACATATTCAAAGGAAATAAATAACTTGAGAAACCCTTCTCCCTTACAGCTATGCAAATGAACTCCGGTGACATCACCCACATGCACAAGATGGTGGACACAAAGACCTATAAATAGACAGACTGCTTAACAGAACAGATTTGGCAAATGCCTCTTCAAAATGTGGTAAGCATAATCTGTATCTCTTACACTGTATTCAATAAACTATGTAAATCAACTACTTGTGGTGGCGATTTATTTCTGTAAATGAGAAAAGACAATTCTATCATGTTATCATATGCACTCGTGTTATGGTTACTAGTTCTCATAACTCAGGTAACCCTACATACAGGACATCATACCAGTTTACAACAGTGACATTAAAGGTCCATGCATACATAAATATATGTCGGCTAACAGACCTACCTGACGCCGGTGTGTATGCGTAATGTGCATGTGTATGTGTGTGTATAGTCCATGCATAGTCACAGGCTTACCCTGTGACAATGACGCAGATCCGGCGTTCGGACACATGACCCAGAAGCGATTTGTTTACGAGCAGAGGAAGACACGCGTATCTCAGCTGTTGAATTCTACATTGATCGTGCTTTAGGTCTCGGCGTAGTTCTCAAAATGGGGTTAAAGTGTGCATTTCATGGATTCCCGAACCCCGGCGCTACGTCATATTCTTGCGCATGCGTCGTGGAGGCACACACAGAAGACAAGAAGAGGTTGAATAAAGTCGTTATTTAGATTTTTTTTGCGCACAAAAACTATTGTCGTCGCATCGTAAAATTATTGTAGAGTCACTGTGGTGAGATCGACTTTGTAACGACGTTTTAAGTGCCTTTTATGGGTCTTGGGAGTGTGAATGTACTGAATGCCAATGGAGGCCTATCTGAAGCCTTTCTCAGCATCAGCTTTACACTAAAATATCTTCATTTGTGTTCCGAATATGAACGGAGGTCTTACGGGTGTCAAACGACATGAGGGTGAGTAATTAATGACAGAATTTTCATTTTTGGGTGAACTAACCCTTTAAAAGCAGTTACATGAATAAGAGCATGATCATATAATGTAATGCTGGGCAAAAATTTATATAAAAACGGACGCTGCGTTAATTTCGTTAAATATTTTTAATGCGTTAAGCTGAAAAAATTAATCACCCGCGTTAACGCGTTAATTTGCCCAGCCCTAACATATAGATATTATTTGCAAATAGTTTACTTAATTACTACAATAGAACTGGAACTTTTACGGTTCTTATTTCTTTTTTTAAATTTCCTTAAATCCCTTTTAATCCTTTATTAATTTAAATCCTTTCAATAAACCAATACCAATTCCGCAAAACTTTGCCCCCACCCCAACATGACAACACAGGGCTCTAGAGTGCGACCAATTTGGTCGCACATGCGCCCAAAATTTGTAAGGGTGCGACTAAAATTTTCCCCAGGTCGCACCGGTGCACCTAACATCCTGGCTCTCCCTGCCTCTCCACGAACGAAGCGTTTGTTCTCCTTTGACGGAACTCTCCATAGATATATATACGTAGACGCCTCATTAGCGCCTATTTCTATGGGCCGCTATACGTGGAGCGGTCGAATGAGGCATCTATGTATATATTTCTATGGAACTCTCATGGTTGGATCATATCGTGGTCTGAACCACCAATCAGAGACAGAGATGGGACGGGTCTTTACCTCTGATTGGCTGTGGTCCAAATATTCCTGTCAGTTTACACTGCTTCGTCAAGCAAACCACAAAAATAACAGTCGTCGTGTGTAATCATTTGGCGTTCGCCGTTTGTAATCTTCCTTTGAAGAGACTGGCAGATCGTGCTGCCAGCAACATTTCCGTCAGATACAGTAAATGCTTAACCTAGTCAGCGTCACTACTGTGATCGTGCATTGTTATATTATATTCCAAAAATAATCTCTTTGAGAACGATATTTGCTGATATATCTACTGTCCTACCTGAAACGCTAACGTTAGTATCATTGTTAATTTGTTTTGTCTGCTGCAAAGTGACTTTCTGGCTCTTTGAAAAAAACGTTCAACCACTTTTAATCCTGCGGTGAGCTACCCGTAATAATTCATAATTTCATTATAGCATTTGTTTCAGCTGGCACAATTTTATAAAAAAATATAAACATCTATAGGCTACCGTAGCCTACAATAGCAGTAACGTTACCACATAATTATGACAATCATCAAAGCGTGAGATGTATAGCAGGCAGAGGAAATAAAAAATGATGTTGTATTGAAATTGTATTTCATTACAGTTAGGCGCACCAGTGCAAACAAGGCAAAAAGTTAGTCTGGAGCCCAGCAACATGAGTTATAACCATAATTCACCTATTGGTCACCATAATAGTCACCTATTATTAGGGTTGGGTATCGTTTTTTTTTTTTTTTCGATTCCGGTGCCAAACCGATACTTTTAAAACGGTACTGGTGCCTAAACAGTGCCTGAACCAATACTTTTTTTTTAAAAAGGCCACAAAACGAGGTGGATGACATTAAAGCTACACTGTGTAACTTTTTTAGTTTATTCTTAGCTAAAAACACTATGTTCTTTCAAAAATATATGTTCTCATTAATGTATATTTACTTCTCTCAAGTAATAAAGTATTCTCGTAAGTTTATAATATGCCATTGAAAATACATACGGGTGAGGGTTCGAATGCGGGTCGCCATGTTGCCCCTCCATCTTGAAAGTACATTAGCCAAAGAGGGACATACCCGTAAATTCAAGCTTCGCCTTTCGCGTTTTAACACTCGATGGCACCGTGTCGATTGTGGACGAGGTCGAACTGGAAGCCATGTTAATCTTGGACTAAATCGGCCACCGTAGGAGTTAAAACGAAATCGGAATTGAGAGGAACAGAAACAAAAATTCTCTGGATGGTCGTATACCTTTTCACCACTAGATGGGGGAAAATATCACAGTGTAGCTTTAAAGACTTTTTTTTTTATTTAAATTGAACCATTTATTAAAAGTTTAATGTATACTTAAATGTAAATACATAAACACAATTAACTTATTTACAAATTATTATTGACTTATTTACAAATTCACAGTAAAACCTAAGCCACCTAACCCAACTACAACAGGCCTAATATAACTCTAAATAACAGTTACAGTAATAACAGCGGTCGTCTGTATTCTCGGTATGCTACAAACCAGCCTCGAGCTTCAGCTTTATTTTGAAATATGATCATATTCTCTGGCTAAATATTTTAGAACGCATCGCCTTAATGTTTCCATGGCGACGCGTCATGTTTCTCACATGACAAACAGCAGCCGCAATAGCGCTGACAGCTCAGCTTTATCATGTTTATTTCGTTTTTTCTTTTTATTCAAAATATTCACAAAATTCTTAACTGTGTCACAAACTATCTGATGTTCAAATGTGTGAGTGAATGTGTGTTAGTTGATCTATAAAGCGCAATGGGCGGCGCCATGTTAGTTTGCGCCTCAGAATCGGATCTGTCGGATTTACAACACTTGAGTTCATTCTCGTCTCACAGAATACATGAAAGTAAGTGACCAGTGAACTGGAAGAAGAATAGAGTAAACTATATAGTTACTATATAATGTGCATGTATCTGATGTGAATAAAACACGTAACGTTAGTCAAATTATAACCGTCTGAAAGGATTGTCATTGCCGCTTTCATAGACATCAGTGTGTTTTTTGCTAGTAGCCTACTTATGAGCATTTAAATGTCTGAAACCTGAAATAAACATGATGTGGTTGAAACGGTCACCGAAATGAGGAACAGAAATCTGCATTCTGATTCAGTCCGGTACATACCGATTATATAAGTACCGGTGCCAGTTTCGGTACCCAACCCTACCTATTATGCAAAATGTTGGATATAAATGTGTGTTGACAGTGTGTGAACACAACAACCCTACAATGATACAAATCCACACACTCCTTATTTACACACTTAAGCTGTACTATGTAAAACATATTCTGTAAAATATCCAAAAACCATTAGGCCAGTGTTATATATTTTGTTCAGTTGAGTACTTACAAAATTAGATATGTGTGTAATATGATCAACAGAGCTGCGTTACCTCATACTCATGAGAGGAAGTGGCACCGGCGACTGTGGCATAATAAAAGTCCCGCTGCTCGCGAGGCGTGTGTTGCGTTCATCTTATTAACAATCGCTCCAGCGGTTCCTCAGCTCCACAACACTCGCTCCTGCTCTGCTTCACTACAGTAACGTTAATAATCACATCCATCAACATGATTTCTACCCGATTCTTTCCCACCGGCTGTGAGGTGAAGACCACATGTCCCAAGATTCTGCGCTCAAACTACGTCATCAAACTACGACCTCTAGCGGACCTCATGCCAATCAGAAGAGAGGCTCATGAATATTAATTAGACAGGCCAAAATCGACCTGTTCTTATCAGAGCTCTTGAGAAAGGAGCTGTAAAAATAAATTGCGATGGTTTTTGGTACTTATTCCGCAAATATATATTCTTAAGGACATCAACACATAACATAAAACTCAGAAAGGTGTACAATATGGGACCTTTAAGAAAATATGTAATAAGAAAGGTAATCCCGTAATTTATGCCTTTTGTAATTTAATAATTTCTAATGTAATTTAGGCCTTTTTGCCATCCGCCCGAAAAATACAACCAACAGAAATGAAAATAAGTTCAGCAACACAGATAAAACCCAACAGCTAGGCTACAGCATAATCTATCCATGGTGCATTGCATGCTGGGTACCTTCATGGTACAGTAGAAATACAGTATGATGTTGTTTGTTTACAGTAAACATAAAACATATACCAACACAAAACATTACTATGTCTTGAAAGCACTGATAGTGTTACCTATAGCCATTAGTCCATTTCCCGAGTTATACACATATTAATATCAGACACACTTATACACACACTCTCACCCATACTAAACATAGCAATACACACACTCAAACAGATTGCTATATAAACAAAACCCAGATTCGTTATGATTTTTTTCATATTCATACCTTTATGTACAATTATGGCTTCATATTACAGCTGCAAATTTAAAATCAATTCTTCATCGCTGTTTAATTACATTACAATATTATCAGGCACTTCCTCCATGTAGAACTATAGTCTAAAAAAAGCATGTGGTTCTGACAGGGACTGTACGATGAGTGTATGTTTCTAATGTACAATCTCCATTAGCTCACGGCAGACAACATTAGAATCAGCAAATACAAAAAAAACCTCAACACATTTGAGACAAATTCATCCAATAAGAAATTAGAGTCCAAACAAATGACATTTGTGATTATTAAATAAGACAAAGTCAGTGCTATTTACATGTAAAAAGATCCAACGACACACTGTCAGTGATACTTAAAGTCATATACAGATATGATCAGATAAAGACACACACAAAAGCAAACGTTCAATATTTAAAGACTAATAAAATTACTATAAAATGCAGATAGTTGTTTTATATCTGTTAAAAATATATGCATATGTTTAAAATATTCTTTATAATGTACAAACCTTCATGGTACACCTCACTGTTCGGATAGAAAAACGCATTAAATATTTTGTAGATGTGCAGTTACATCGAAAAGTCTTAAATTACATTAAATTATGATAGAATTTCTGTCAAATACATAATGATGGAGAAACATTTTAAGACGGCGACCTTCACTGAGGATTCTCGAATTTTAGATTTGTTCAATTTTGCCAAGTCAATGATAAATATACAAATAAATATCCAAGATGATGTAAGAAATGTCAATTTCAAAGATTTGTTTACAGTAAAAATATCAAAAGAGAGGGATTTTTTTTTTTTTCAAACACGCTAAAAATGTGAATTTCTCAAATCATGAATATCATGAAGTTTTCTTGGGGTTATACTTGAACTAACCTTAGAGTCAATGCTTTTTAAGACTCATCTCAGGGCCATTTTGTTTCATAATCAGAAATTGATGAAAAATCATCACATAACTGTCCCAAATGCTTGTTGGAGGGGAAGGCGCAAAGTACAAATTACTGAAAGAACTCCTCCAGCATTTTGAGAAAATCTATATTATATGTACAGCAACAAAGGCCACATTAAAGAATATTTTTTTAGACATTTAAAGGCTGGGAGGGGTCTTTAAAGAGCCAGTACGAAGCTTAAAAGTGTACAAATATAAACATTTCATTTACCATCCCGCTGGTACAACAAAAATATACATCTCTGTACAAAACACATTTATTCAGCACCCTGAAATGACAATGATAACAGTAATGTACACAACACCACACATTACACCGCACTCCAGTTGACATGACACACACTTCTGCCCTGAATTCATCTTAGTGACCTACATAGTCAAACAGAGAACAACTAGACAAAAATACACAAATAAAGCCATGTCTGAGAGTGTTTGACGTGACTATTGTTGATTAGCCAGCTTCAATATTTACACTCTGACTAACCAAAAGCACAAAGCAGATTATGATGATTCCCGACAATCATGGAGTCTACTGGAACAATGTACTGTAAATCAGTAAATAGTGACCATTCCCTGGCCTCTGCTGATTGGCTGAGGTAAACAGTTCATGAGGTGTACGCACACACTTTGGAGAGAGGATGGAGAAAATGGTGATAGTGACCAATAGTGATTTTATATGATATAAAGTTGCAATTCGGAGAAATAAAGTTCGAATTTTGGTCGCAATTATGAAAAACAAATGAAAGCAAGATATATAGTTGCAGTTATGAGAAATACATTCAGAAAGGGGAGAAATAAAGATGGAATTGTGAGATATATAGTCACTACGAGAAATTAGGTCGCATTTGTGAGAAATAAAAGGGCGTTTCACACTGCACTTAACCCTGGGTTATCGTCGTCCTAAACACCGGTTTTAACCCCGGGGTAAAGAAATGTTTCACACTTGTAATTTAGCTCCGCTTTTGCAGTGTTAACCCCGCATTTCGGTCGAGTTCCCGCCCAATTGGGTGGTTTTGAATTCGATTGTGCGGGTAAAAATGGGTTTGGGCGGGTGGACAAAATTTGGCCTGTTTTGGGGTCAGTTTGGCGGTTTTCAAAAATCTAAATTGTATAGTCTAATTCACCCTTCGCCGCAAGTTTGATTGACAGGCGATCTGACCAATCACATCGCCGAATCTGCCGTTTTGTTAGATAGTAGATGAAAAAACGGTGTGTACTGACGTCTTTCCGCGGTTGAAACAACATTTCTTTTAGTGTTCATGTTTATTTCATGCTTATCAATGAACTAGAAGGAATCGGTTCATGAGCAGCTTTAACTGAGCAATCACGGCACATTAAAGAGCCACAAAACGCTATTTATTGTTTAAATTTCTTTAAAAAAATTACCATTTCAAAGTTGAGACTTTCATATTACTTGCTCTGTCCTGTCTGTCGGCGTGTTGTCAGTGTCCTTTTGGTCCGCGATGTATTTTCTCTACGTGAGAACGTGTGGTGTGAGAGCGCCATGGCTTAGCAACAGTAACTAACAGGGGGCGGGTCTTTGCGAACGGTCAATTGCTTAATAAACAAAACTCAAGTGGGCACGTACTCCATAAAATCAGCCAGGTTTTTAGCGCGATAACTCGTAGCTGTATATTCAAGTGATTGCTATGCTAAAGTGGCATACATATACAGTAAAGAATAGGAGAGTGAACCAACTCTCAAACGTGGATTACACCTGTGACTCGAAGACTCTTTATAAATATAACCACGACTTCTGTCCATCGTCATACACACACTCGGGACATCTGCAACCCCGATATCTACTGAAAGAGGTTTAAATAAAAAATTAATCAGTTTTGACTAAGTGTGCGTTCTGTGTCCTTCACCAAAGACGTACTGTACAAAGCAAAGCGCAACACAAAGGTAAGTGCATTGTTATTTTTTTGTTGGCGTATTACTGTACAGTATCAATGAATGACACATTTTGGCAGTGATGTGTGCATTAAAGTGTGTGAAATGCCTGTTAATTATGTTGCTTTTTCCGATTTCTTAAGGCCTGTTCACACCGGGACAATTTTTGTGCGCGTTTATCGCGACATTTAACACCTCGTGACTAAACGACGGGCGCCAATGTGAGTGTGCGTTTTAAAAAAAAACGCCTCGGGTTTGTTTTTTTATTTTGACATGGCGCGTTAAAAACTGGCCGACCAATGAGATCGGCGCTTTTGTTGACGTGTCTGGAGCTGCTGAAGTTACAGTAAAACACGACTTGGTGGGGCTCAAGCCCAAAACGGTCTTGCCGAGCACACATTAATACGACAGAGGAAGTAAGTAGACAAAGAAGAAGATGAGCTGCTAATGCTACTTGCCAGTTAGCAAAAAGTGTGTGAATGGTTTTGGCAAGCATGTAAATACTCTCTCTTCTTCTTCTGTGTGACAAGCGAGTGTCAGAAGCGTAAAGTGCCGCAGCGCCACCTTGTGTACCGGGAGCGCCATCTACTGAATTTGCACGTTTACTCGGGGCA
Source organism: Gobio gobio (assembly GCF_949357685.1). Lineage (NCBI taxonomy): Eukaryota > Metazoa > Chordata > Actinopteri > Cypriniformes > Gobionidae > Gobio > Gobio gobio. The sequence continues at coordinate 4,109,998 of NC_137118.1, forward strand.
TTGCCAGTGAAAATCGCATGGGTGTCAAGACGCGTCGAAAAGTGTCACGAAAAACGCTGACGATAAGAGCGCACGATATTCGTCCCGGTGTGTACAGGCACTTTTTGCACTTAAAATGGCTTATTTTTACTGTTGAGATTGAAAATGATGCATGTGTTTTTTCAGAGGGATCGCCGTTTTGAAAGTTTCCACCTGGACATTTTAGTCATATTTGATCCGTTTTCCTGGGAAATAGATTTTTTTTTCATCAACATTATGTTTTAAGGAGATAAAATGGTACTTATCAACCTTGATTGGTATGGCAATAAAATTATATCACATTATACTACGGAGCCGTTGAATGCAATTATTTTCTGGGAAACGCACAGCGAAAGTAGTTCCAGGCAGTTCTCTGGACCGCATTATAGTTCCATATCACTTTGCCAAATGATTTCAGTTATTTCAAATGTCTTTACAGCCTACAACAGCAAATAACCAAAACCCACAATGACACTGACCAATCAAATAAATATAGTAAATAAGATAAAAATGTTTTTTTCCACAAAATTACGTTTAATTATGTAAGAAACGCACATTACTCTCGTTCTCCCGCTCAAACGCGCACACACACAGTGCGGACACACTCGCACAGAAACGTGATGTCAGCGCTGATCTGACGATTTTATCAGTAAAATAGTTTAGCAACTTAAAAGCAATGAGACATTTCTCACTAGCGAAGTAACGTTAATAAAGGAGCTGTTCTTACAGTTCCATATTAGTTGACGCTGTTGAAAGAGACGCAGGCTCTCTCTCTCTCTCTCTCTAATAACTCGCTGCATTAATAACTGCATTAATCTGCTATCAGTGGCTCAAGCCTCCACAACTAGCTTTAAAATGACGTTTCGGAATGAGCAAAAGAGCCGTTGGATGAGACACGGAAGAAATAGTCCTACTCACAATAGCGATTTAAGTACAAAAAATGGACGAATCACTTTAAATATATCATCGGATCGAGTCTTGAGGTGTGGTAACTGTAGTATAAGCGGAATAATTGACTCCGCTTCGCGTCGTGACCGCATCACCACCTCGGTGTGCATTATTTTTCGAATAATTCAACGGCCCGTCGTCAATTATTCCTTACTTATTTTGGCAGTTAAAGTTTTGGAGTGGGTGGGTTTTGGTGAGCTTTTGGGCTGGAAATCGTCGACCCAATCTGGCAACACTGATCGCGGTGCCAAACTTGTAGTGTGAAACGATGCGGTGTTAGGAACCGTTCACACAGAACACGTTTTTCCATTTCAATGCGCTACTTTCCCATTGTTTTTCAATGTAAACACATGCAAGGTGGATGTGCGTGACCGTTGCGATCGCGTCTTTTGCAGTGTCTCGCGCATGACATGACGTTGTAAAAATGTGGTGCTCAAGTTTAAATCAGTTCAACTTTTTAAAAAAACGTGTCTCGAGACCATGTGTTTTTTCCCCATTCAACTGCCCGCTTGCCGTGGTTTTCAAAGCCGTGGTTTTGTGTCCACCAAAGCATTTTTTAACATATTTTTCCAAATGTTTTCAATGGGAGTCTATTACCGGCCGCTGAGAGTTAAAGAATGTTCAACTTTGAGTAAAACGCAGCACTCATCACTGTCACTTTTCACCCAGCCGACCAATCACAGTGGAGGAGAGGCGGGACAAATACAACACCGACCGACCTGTTTCATTGTAGGGGGCGTGACTTGAGGTAGGAGGCGTAATTAGTAGGGGCTGGTTTGAAGTACAGCGGGACGCAGTCGGACACACTTGTGAAACATCAGTTTATGAATACTCAGGATTAATTGTTAACACCGGGTAAATTATGAGCAGTGTGAAACCTGAAGCAAGATAACCCAGGATTAGAATGACACAGGGTTAACGATCTCAAGAGTGAAAAGCCCTTTTAAAGTTACAATAGCAAGATAATTGTGGGACAAAAGTCGCAATTGCGAATTATCTCGCACTTCTGACTTTTTTTCTCCCAATTGTGAGTTTATATAACACACAATTACATGATATAAAGTTGCACTTGTGAGATATAAACTCGCAATTCTGAGAAAATGTCAGTCTTTTTCCCCCCTCAGAATTGAAATTTAAATCTCGCAATTATGAGAAAAAAAAAGATTTGAACTCACAATTGTGAGATAAAAAGTCGCAATTATCTTTTCAAATGTTTTATTCTGTGGCGGAAACAAGCTTCCATAGGTTTATGCTTAAAAAAAACGGCCAAATTTTTACTTTCATTTTATTTTCACTTTCAATTATTGAGGAAATGAAAAGTTGAAATGAAATCTCTCTTGCATGTGTAGCCTTTTGGTATGACCGACAGCATGTCCAACTGCCAATTGAGCAACTGTACTGTATGTATATATATATATATCTAAGACATATTTACATATATATTCACACACATTTGCTAGGATTAATTGATATCATAAATCAAAAACAGCCTGCCTCGCCAATGTGTATGTGTTTGACACGTTTATCCAGATACCCAGCTATGCGTGTTGGTCTTGACCCCATGCGGGAAACTCTGTTGACTGCTCATGGGGTCGAAGTTGAAGTCCAGAGCATCGCCGTCCATGAGTGTGTCATGAAGGACGGTTTCTACGTCACACTCCAGCTGCTCGATCGACATGTCGTCCAAGTCACTGGGCAGCCGCTCTGGGTGGCTGTGATGGTGGTGAGGAACCGGTCCATGCCTGTGAAAACCGTTGCCGTTGGTGTAACTCTGCATCCCAGGCTCAGCTCCGCCTCTTCCAAGCTGAGCGTGATGAGGCAGATGTAGTTGTGGCTTCATGTTACCGAGGCGAATGGGATGCCCGTGGGGCAACAGGGCACAGCCGTTCATGCCCAATGTTGGCGAGGGCATCTGATGTAGCGCCCGTGGGTGTGCATGCAGGTGAGGATGTGCAATCATTTTGCCGCCCTGTCCCATTTGTCCCTGACTAGCATAGCCGGGTAGCAACCTTCGCCCTTCCCCAGACCCCACTGACTGCATCAGGTCCCCTCTGGGATCGGCATCTGCGGTCAGCAGCTCTTTGAGCATCCCTGCAGCACAGCTGTACTGACTAACAAACGGTCCATAGCCTCCTGGTTTACTGTCCGATAAAGTCGGTATGGCGATGGGACTCAGTCCGCCCACCCCACCCTGTCCGTACAGGCACTTCCGGTAGTCCTGCTGGACCTGGGGTTGAGGACCCATATTGGGAGAGTTGTAGGACGGATACCCGGGGCTACCCTGCATCATGGGCGAGGACAGCGCAGTCTGGCCATCTTGGCTGCCCTGGGTGTTATTTTTGGGCGAGATGAGGTTGAGGTTGTCTAAGAGATCGTTCATCATCACGTTGTCGGAGCCGTGATGACCCGCTACTTCGGACAGGCTGGGAAGGGGCCCTCCCAGTTTGGTCCCTGGGTACCCGATGTGGACCTCGCCGGCTTCGTCCTCCTCGGGTAGGAAGGTAGGCGAGCGGCGGCCGCTGAGCGTGCTGGCGTCAGAGCTTGCGCGGGTACGAAAGGAGGTCCAGGGTTCAAAGTCGTCATTGCTGTGAGAGTTGGGGCTGCCGAGCCATTTTGGGTACTGAGATCCAGGACTGTTAGAGCCACCGTCCAGACCAGCCTGCAATGACATCTACAGACACAAAACAAGAAACCATGAGAACCAACATTATTGCACAGATCATATATATATATTACTAAAAAGTAGTGGTGGGCCGTTATCGGCGTTAATGTGAGACTCTTATCGGGGCGATAAAAAAAATATCGCCGTTAATCTTGGCTGTGCAAGCTATGATGACTTTCACCTTGATATTTTAGCGCGGATGTACAACTAGCCGAATTGCACTGTAGGGGGCGAGAGAACGAGGCTTCGAACCGGTGTGTATGCCTACTAGTGTTGTCAAAAACATTGATATTTCGCTATGTATCGATACTGAAATATCTGAACCGATACGATACTCATTTTCTATAGTATCGATATCAGCTGCGCTCTCCTCTCCGACCGACAGCGAGTTGACAAGCACGTCTGATTTACGCGCGGGGTTGCACATAACGTTAATTCTACTAATTCCCGCAGATTTCGCGCTCGCATCTGAAGCGCGCACACACATACCGTAATAAAGCCACCTCTAACATACAAGGGCAAAAATGAGCTCCTTTTTCCATCTTATTAATGGTCAAATACACTCAAAAATGTCTCAGTGCTCATCTTGGTGAGTTTTAGCGTAAACACAGTCGTAACCAGCTCACAGGAACAGTGTTTGGGATCCATGCGTGCGTCAGGTCTTAAAGGGACAGAAGTTATTTATTATTCAAACTACAAAAAGACAAAAGATCACTTACGAGCACACATATTCTGAATGCCTTCGGCAGAATTCAAATGAGCCATTTTAATCTAGATTAATCCCAAGATTACAGTGAGATTAATCTAGATTAAAAAAATTCATCTATGCCCTCCACTACTAAAAAGTCACTCTTACGCCGTGTCTACACTGAAAGTGGCACACATAGCCTCTGCTATTAAACAAAAAACATTTATTATTCTCTAGTTCTATTATTCTCACTTATGTTTCATAAAAAATACATTTTGAGCAAAAAGATGAGAAAATCTTGTTTTTGTCCAAGGATCTGGATGGGATTCAGAACGATGATCAAAACACAGAAGGAGTAGATCGAGTCCATCAGTGCTTGCACAGTCCTGTAGCTCGTCCTGGGTCCACATTTCATTCAGTAACATTAGGCATTTTTGATTTATATTCTGTTTAATGTTGATGATCGCGTTATTTTACATATGCATCAGCTTGCATATGCTACCGCTCGTTTCTGCTTTTTTTCCACCTGTGTTTTGATAAGGAGATTCTGTACTCGTTCAGGAGATGTGTAATAGCGTCGCCTACCGTATAACAGTGAAAACACGGATTGCCGTTGTCTCAAATTGGAAATTTTGGAAATTGGAAATTTTCGTCAATGGCGGGGAAAGAGTTAAAGGGATAGTTCACCTGAAAAAGAAAAATTAGCCCATGATTTACTCCCCCCTCAAGTCATCCTAGGTGTATATGACTTTCTTCTTTCAGACAGAAACAGAGTTATATTAATAAATGTCCTGGCTAATCCAAGCTTTATAATGGCAGTGAATGGGAGGCCAAAATTTGAAGCCCAAAAAATTGCATCCATTCATTATAAAAGTGATCCACACACCTCTGAGGGGTTAATAAAGACCTTCTGAAATGATTTGTAAGAGAAATATTAATATGTAAAACGTTATAAAGTGAAATATCTAGCTTTCGCCAGACCGTATTCAACTTACAAAGAAGTTGCATGTCCAACGCCATACGTCGAGTCAGTTACGCTTTTTTTCATAAGTTGAATACGGAAGACGATGTGGCGGAATATATATTTTAGATATATGGATATTTTTCATAAACAAACGCATCACTTTGCTTCAAAAGGCCTTTATTAACCCCCTGGAGCACTTTTATAATGGATGGATTAACTTTTTTGGGCTGCAAATTTTGGGCTCCCATTTACTGCCATTATAAAGCTTGGATTAGCCAGGATATTACTCCGATTTTATTCGTCTGAAAGAAGAATGTCATATACACCTAGGACGGCTTGAGGGTAAGTAAATAATGGGGTAATTTTCATTTTTGGGTGAACTATCCCTTTAAACTGAATACTTAATGAGATAAAATTCGGCATGGATACCCTCATGGGCAGTGCGCCGACAAATAGTGTCATTGCAATTAGGCCGACCCAAGTACGAGTCCCGGCTCGTGGACCTTAAACCCCCCACCTATATACTACCCTGTCACAATAAAGACAAAAATCGCCAAAAATAGGTCTTAAAAATGTTAAGATTGTTTGGGAATAGTTATATTGTAAATATCTAATAAAGGCATGTACCACAATGGACATTTCCAGAGTTGACCGTTTCATTGATTACAATGTGAACAATTTAGTTAAGGCATTGCAAAGTCAGCCTGGCTCCGCCCTCCTACGTACTTCCGCTCAATTTTCATTTTCCTTCAGTGCTCCATCTGGGATTGCGGTATATTCTTAGGTTTTCTCCGGTCAAATTTTAACTGGTCCAATCAGCGAACAGAGGGAGTGGCTGAGAACGATGACGTTGATGTCGTGCGCTAGTTTGAGATGAAACAAGTCACGACTAAACGTTAGCGATTGGTTATGGCAGATCCAATAGTTTTAAACTTCAACAGAGTACCCGGCTTCAAGGAAGGTAACGCTTGTCAATGGAGAGTGGCCAGACTCTCTGAACAAATGAAATGTATGAGAGTCTGGTAGGGCCAGGATATTTCAAAGTCCCACTCACATCCAAAGTCAAGAGTTTAAGAGTAAAAATCAAAAGAAATGACTTTTTTTATTTGAGAATATAAACTGTCCAAATATTCAAACAACCGATTACAGAAATGTCATGTTTAGATATACATCAAGCACATTACTGCAAAAAATGCTTTTCTTACTTAGTATTTTTGTCTTGTTTTCAGTCCAAAATTATCTAAAAAATCTTACATTAAGAAGCATTTACTAGACAAGCAAAAGTTTGTCTTGTTTTGGGGGAAAATAACTCAAAATTAAGGGAGTTTTTGCTTAAAATAAGCAAAATAATCTGCCAATGGGGTAAGCAAAATAATCTTGTTTTCTGTTTGAATTAAGATGATTTTGCTTACCCCACTGGCAGATTATTTTGCTTATTTTAAGCAAAAACTCACTTAATTTTGAGTTATTTTCCCCCAAAACAAGACAAACTTTTGCTTGTCTAGTAAATGCTTCTTAATGTAAGATTTTTTAGATATTTGGACTGAAAACAAGACAAAAATACTAAGTAAGAAAAGTGTTCATAGTTCAGAGAAGTGAGTGAGCAGAGATTGTGCTCTCCTCAACTGACCTTTTTTTTGGCAGCTCGTCCGCGGCTCTTGGTGAACTTGCTGTTGTTGTCCATGGAAGTGGCCCTCCGGCGTGGAGACTTGCCACTCTTTCCCCCCTCAGGGTTCAACATCCACCACGAGCTCTTCCCCGTTCCTTCATTCTGGACGCGCACAAAACGACTGTGCAGGGACAGGTTGTGTCTGATTGAGTTCTGCCAGGGAGAGAGAGAGAGAGAGAATGGGATGGGAACATGAGATGTGGAATAAGTGGAAATGACCTGCAATCATCCAATCAATGTCTTTAAATCTTGCGTTGCATTGTAAGACACAATGAAACACATTCAACCGGTCACATTTTCCAGATAAAAGAAGCGACTTTTGATTGACAAAAGCCAATGTTATGCTGTGAGAATCTTTGTGTGTGTGTGTGTGTGTGTGTGTGTGTGTGTGTGTGTGTGTGTGTGTGTGTGTGTGTGTGTGTGTCAAATGATCAGAGGATTAATGCACTGATAAAACTTGAAGAGTGACAGATTTCAACCCAATCACAAATACAGTACAAACATAAAGTAGAGGTATTGCCATTTAGCTGGCAGAGGAAACATTTTATTAGTCATGTCCTTTTTGGAAACACACACACTAAACTCAGTGTATACACACACACTAAACTCAGTGTATACACACATATCCTGCACTAATGATATTTTGTCTGCTTGGGTTTTTCCATTTACTAGAACGATACTGAACATTTTGACTGTACTGGACCATGTGAATTATCATGTATTAGTGTATTTTACATAAAAGAACTACAAAAAGTGACCAAATCTAGTGGCACATTACTGGATGGATCAACAGTCCATTTCCTGTGTAGCAGGAAGTAAAGCAGAGGCTCAAGCCACAGAGGGAGGTCAGCAGGAGGTCACCTCCAACCTTTGATCCTGAAGGTCATGACCTTCGAGGTCAAGTCAAGGGAAACACGGCTTCCACATCACAGAATCTGAGAAGTGAGTGGATTTGAACAGAGTGAATGCAAAAGATGAAGATCTTCTGTCTGGGTCATGAACACTCAAGTAAGTGCTAGAGGTCAACTGACCCGTTTAACTGGCTCTGCCAGAGGCCAACGAGTGGCGGAAAGGATGCTGAGTGAGAGGAAAAGGAAGAGCTGGAGGAATAGAGATAAAATGAGAAAGAGAGGTACCAGTATGGAAAGTAAAGTGGCTGAGATGGAGGGAGGGAGCAGGGATTGAGTCAGGGAGGTAGAGGCGGGGCAGCGGGAATGTTTTCCTGCTGAGAGGGACGGGGTCGATGAGTTCGCTCGGTGTGTGTAGAGGAGGACAGGCTCTCCAGTAGTGCTGACAGACCCTTGCACACACACACACACACACACACAGAGAGAGAGAGAGAGTAATAACGTATGGGGCTGTCTGGCGTCTGTCTACACTGTAACAGAACCCCTACAGCACAACCTCGCTCCACCCTGACACAGAGAGAGAGAGAGAGAGAGAGAGAGAGAGAGAGAGAGAGAGAGAGAGAGAGAGAGAGAGAGAGAGAGAGAGAGAGAGAGAGAGAGAGAGAGAGAGAGAGAGAGAGAGAGAGAGAGAGAGAGAGAGAGAGAGGGAGGGAAAAACACACAAAAAAACAGGGATGCATGAATATCAAAACTCAGCTTACCGATAAGCTGATAATAATTATGTTTAGGCTGATAATCATTAAAAGGGCTACTCTACTTTGTCTATTAAAATGAATTAAAATAAATAAATAAATAAAAAATAAAACACTGGAAATTAAAATAACTGACAAGTGTTATTCCAACGTTATAATGTACAGTATGAAAAAGGAATATTTCTTTTGAGATTTGCTAAAGATTACATTACACAGTGGTATTAAAGGTGGGGTAGGTAAGAATGATCTAAAACACTTTTGTCCAAATTTGCTTAAACTTTCTTTATATGTCAATACATAATTAAAATGTAAGTACTCTGAAAAAGAAAGTATAAAAATCGAGTGACTCTAGACTTTTTAATCTGCAATAAACACCGCTCATTATTTTCGTCCGGGCCGAAACAAGTGATTGGCTTGGGCGACTGTCACTCTCTCTCGTTACCATGGCAACCGGCGCTTTTGCTCCAGGATCTGCCCACATGCGCCTCAGTGTTGCTGAGTCGGGCTACTTCAGACACTGTTGCCGCGGCTGTTTTTCATGTCCGCGGGTTGAAGCGACCCCAATTATGTGATATTTTGCCCCGGGATTTACGAATTTTAGCAGGCAGCCCTACCAAAAAGACACATATTTTACCCCCCAAATGCGATTTTTACTGGAGAAACACGATTGGGCTTGTTTTGGGCTAGTTTTGAGTAGCAATTGGGCGGATTTTGTTGTGAAAACCTGGCAACCCTGGCGCACCCGTTTGATTTGAGGAGTTCAAGAGGATGTATTTCTGCTGGACAGGTAATCTTTCATTTTTTGTTTATGTTTTCATGAAGCATGTCTCACTAGCACACATAATATAGCTAACATAACATTACTTAGCATAAAGTTACAATGTTATACACTTAGCGAACCATTAGTAGAGATGATAAATACTCAATATGCTTAGCTCAAGTTGATCGCCGTCGTGTTGAATTTCGCAAAATGTAACTTTAGATAACAAAATGCATGTGTAAAAGCTAGTACACCGCATCCAGGAACTTTTTTTAGAACTAAGTTAGCTTTAGCTGCTACCCTCTGTCTAAACTCTTTTACCATGTTCACCGGGAACTTTACCTGCACGTTTATTTCGGCCTTTGGTTTGTTTTTATATTCTCTACCTATGTTTACTGATGTTTTTATTTTGTATCTGTGTGTGTCGTAGACGTGTTGTGTGTGTGTATTTTAAACTTTACCAGTATCTTTATTCTAGCTTGATAGTGAGTACTAAAAGACATCTTATTTGTTTATATTCATAATGATAAAGTTAGATTTTTTATTACATGTGATTCAGACATGATGTCACTACATGCACTTCTCCGCTCGCCTCAGGTTAATAATGCGTCAGCTGAGCTGATCGCGGTGGGCGTGTTCATGTGTTTTGGGGGCGTGGCTTTGGAAAGAGCCCAGAAGGGAGAAGGTGGAGTGAATGGAAATAATGAGCTGTCTTTAAAACAGTCGTGAGAGGTCTACAGACACTCAATTTTTATTCTTTCTTTTTCCAGAGTACTTACATTTTAATTATGTATTGATATATAAAGAAAGTTTAAACAAATTTGGAAAAAAAGTTTAACCAATTCTTACCTACCCTACCTTTAAATGATTCACGTTAAAGGTGCAATATGTATGATTTTTAGATTAAAATGTCCCTAAATAGACTTCGATTTCTGATTGAAGCACCAAAGCCGCTTTAATATCTGATGTGTTTTATAAGACACTGTTTGGATCATTGATGGACAGAAACTAATGATTGTTCTCCAGCTCAACACAGTTAGTCTTATTGTTTAAATCTGGTGTTGTTGATTTACCGCCTAATATGATCTCGTTCACTGCAGTGTGAACAAGTGTCTCATAGTAGCGTCGAATGAATGCTCAGAGTAGCATTATAACATCACTTTAACACACTCAGATGTGTGTAATATGATTAAACAGAGCTGCATTACCACACACACACACACACACACACACACACACGAGCGGAAGAAGCGGAAGCGCTCGTCTGACAGAATAAAAGCTCCGCCAAATCAAGGCATCATCAAGACACACCTTTGTTTTGATCTAGCAGGACGAAAAATGACTATGAATATTGAAAATGAATATTGTGGCTTTAAGTGAGTGTTAGATGACAGCACAGGTAATGCAAATGTAAAATATCAGCAGATAACCAATATAGTACAATTATATCATGCATCCCTAAGAATAACAAACAAGACAGAAAGATAATTGCACCCTAAAACATGAGTTTTTTTCAAAGACTCTCGTTCGAAAATTAGTAACAATTAAAAAAAAAAGATTATAAATAATAAATAAGTACGCATGTTTTACAAATCTAAAAACCCATATCTTAACCATAAAAACATTTGGTTACACTTTATTTTACAGTGTCATTAGCCGCGTTTCCATTACAGATTTACGCAAAACTTTTGCAATATTTTCTAAATGTCAATGAAAAACTATTGCAAAATGATAGCGTTTCCATTAACAGATGTTATGCGACTAAACTTTTTTTTTTCTTTCCTCGCGATAAGTCACTCCAAAACTATGCCACGTATGCTGTAGGTTTATGTACTGTATATCCCAGTCACCGCAAGAGCTATTATATTTAACCGAAGGAGACGTAGGCGTATTATCTAAGTATTAATGGCAAGGAAAGCACCTTATACTTGTGAGCGGCCACATATAGATGTTTGTAGGTGTTTCTTCCTCAAATCTGCTTCAAGGTCTTAAAGGAACACGCTGACTTTATCTTATTCACCGTATCCCCCAGAGTTAGTAAGTCCATACATACCATTCTCATCTCCGTGCCATAACTCTGTCTGACGCACCCACCGCTAGCCTAGCTTAGCACAAAGACTGGAGATAAATGGCTCCAGCTAGCCTAGCTTAGCACAAAGACTGGAGGTAAATGGCTCCAGCTAGCCTAGCTTAGCACAAAGACTGGAGGTAAATGGCTCCAGCTAGCCAAGCTTAGCACAAAGACTGGAGGTAAATGGCTCCAGCTAGCCTAGCTTAGCACAAAGACTGGAGGTAAATGGCTCCAGCTAGCCTAGCTTAGCACAAAGACTGGAGATAAATGGCTCCAGCTAGCCTACTGCTCAATAAGTGACAAAATAACACCAACATTTTCCTATTTACATGTTGTGATGTGTATAGTTACATTGTGTACTAAGACTGACGAAAAATGAAAAGTTGTGATTTTCTAGGGCGATATGGCTAGGAACTATTTCAATCATAATTTCAATTTGCGCCATTTGAAGGGTAATGAAAACGCGGCTAGTGTTACATACGTTACTATAGTAATAACTATAACTTATGCATAATTACATGCAACTAACCCGCAAAACCTAACCCTATAGTAAGTACATGTAGTTAATTATTATTACATAGTACTTAAATGTATAAATACACTGTTACAAAGACACCTTAAAATGAAGTGTAACAATATTTTAAGGTGTCTGAGTTATTATGTATGTATATTAAGTATATTATTACAGTGTAATTATGCATGTATATTAAGTACTGTGTGATAATAATGAACTACATGTACTTACTATATAGTTAGGGTTTACACTTTATTTTATGGTGTCATTGTTACAGTGTTAATATACATTTAAGAACGGAGTAATATTGATTAACATGTACTTACTATAAAGTTAGGGTTTGAGGGTTAGTTGCATGTAATTATGCATAATTTACTGCAATTACTATGGTAAGTACATGTAACGTGAAACATGGACACTGTAAAATAAAGAGTTACCGGGTTAGGATTAGGTTTGATTGAGGGTTAGTTGCATGTAATTATGCATAAGTTATAGTTAATACTACAGTAACTACATATTATGTGTAACAAGGACACTGTAAACTAAAGTGTTACCAGACATACTTTCTCTAAACGCATTATTTATTTACCCCTTTTTTTCCTGGTTCACCAATTTTTGCTGTACCCAAAACACAATTCGACAGACATTTTCTCTTGAAACTCTACACACTCCTTAATAGTATGTTAGAAAGAAAGACAGAAAGGAAGAATGTCGTGCGTGTTCCACTGTACTCATGCATAAATTCATCAAGTCTTATTAGCAGATCACATACAGACACATTCAGAGCACATGTGAACACGCTTAGCACATGCACACCAGGCCGGGCGGCAGGATGTGAGTCACTACAGGAATGCGACGAGGAAGGTGTCACAGTTTTCTAATCAAACTGGAGATCACTTGTTCAAAAAGAACAAAATGATGCTGCTGCCTGAACAGTAAGAGTTCAGATATGGTTGTTTATTTGCTCAATACCCTCAAAATAGCCTGCAGTTAGTCTTTAGACTACTGATCTGAGGTCAGCTTTATATATAGGCAATACAGGAAATGAGCAATATCCAGATCTGCATGAAATCTGCTCCCCCAGAAATCAGAAAAAGGCAAATTATGCACAGAGCTACTGTATAGCTTCAATGATTTGAAAGACAGTGCACAAGTCATATGGATTAATGTTGGAAAGAATCACAATTTTGGTTGAATTTAGCCTTTTTCCATATAATTTCTGGTCTGAGATGAGCACATGTGACTTCTATACGTGGTGTGGGGCCTTCACCGCTCTCCACCACTCTTATCACAGGTATGCAAGGCATTTCAAGGCTACACGATGACCTTTGGACTCAGATCTGGGATATCCCCAACTCATCTGGGACAGTGAAGTGTGCATTAAAATCCCCTTTAGGTAAGATCTGAGTCAACTGAAGTGTGAGATGAAAAAACATGGACCAATGCACCAATTTCTACACAGATGGGTGGGAAGTGTGCTCAGGTTTGTGCAAACTGAAACTTCAGGCTGTTACATAAAGGTTTGTCGGGCAGAATCAATTCCATGATGAATAAATTCAATTAATAAGAAGCATTGCCCTGAAATGCAGCCAAATCTGCACGAGCAAATGCCACTCGAATGATATTGTGTATAATATCAAATATTTATAGATTTAAATCCATGAAACATTTAATATATTTTAATATATTTAAAATAACATTAATTTAATTAAAAACCACAACACATTAATTAAATATAATTAAGATGAAAAATTATTATAATTAACAAATTCATTTAAGTCCAATGTTATGGGCAACTATCACTCAAATTACATTATGTTATAGCCATTTATAGTTCTTTTTAATTAAACAAAAAAAATTACATATACAATAAAATATTTAATAAATGAATTATAATTAATAGTTATATTTATAATTAAATAAAATCTGAATCCTGTTTTCTAACCATCATCAGATTTAAAAAAAGACAAGAAAAGAAATGTTGTTTTTTTGGCACACTCAGTAAATGTCATTTCAAAGAGAGTGAACTGTATATGACAAATTGGTAAACAGTAGTGAATTTTCTTATAGCACAAAGTGCAGCGGCAAATAAGTGTGTGTGATGCTGTAACGTGTGTGTGTGTATGTGTGTGCGCGCATGTGTGAAAAACACATTTCTATTCTAATCATTAGAGCTATTTCTGCAGTAATAGGCCGTGCTCAAGTGGTCACTGTGTTTAAGTGTGTGTGTGTGTGTGTGTGTGTGCACGTGTGTGCACATCAGATCTCCTGAGGGATTTATAAACAAGTCCGAGATACCCCATCTGCATCCTGTCTGACACCCCAGACAGCACACACACACACACACACACACACACACACACACACACACACACACACACACACACACACACACACACACACACACACACACACACACACACACACACACACACACACACACACACACACACACACACACACACACACACACACACACACACACACACACACACACACACACACACACACACACACACACACACACACACACACACACACACACACACACACACACACACACACACACACACACACACACACACACACACACACAAGCAGGCATTATTAACCAGCCATCACCTTCACAACTTACAGCTCATCAACATAACCAACTCAGTCTCACATGTGTTAAAAGAGAGCAAAGATAAACTGGTCACTACATTAGAAAACCAGTTAAGTTATTAAGTAAAACTAATTCATTCCTGCTTTGGAGTAAGAAAAACAGCATTTCTTTCTGGCCTGAACGCGCCGTTTATTGCTTGTTTTAATGAAGCCCCTCCTTCCGAAATACGAAATGTGCTGTGATTGGTTAGCTGGCCCAGTGTGTTGTGATTGGCACGCTTAGCATGTGTGCGGGAAATGTCACGTCCCTTACCATATCCGTGAGTTTCATCCGCTCAGGTGTAAATATTAAGGATGGCATCAATTTCAAACCGATTCAAGCCGGATTCTGACTTAAGGATGTTAACAAACAAGAGGATCGTGCAGAACGCATTTCATGCACGGACTTCGCAAGCACGGATTTCACAGGATGTTTCAGAGCGGTGTGTTTATATAATTCTATTTAAATGAGTAACATTGTGACTTCACAAAAATCCGGAAAAAAAGCATTGTAGTCCAAACGAGCCGTTCGTTGTAGTTCTTGGAAAGTGGATTCGGTTAAAGAAAATATCTCCCTTCGGAGTGACTTTGAGCTTTGTAAACTTGCAGACCTTTTTCATGCTCAAACAGCAACATAACACTCTAAATACAGTTGAACAAGAGAAAAAGCATACACTCTAAAAAATTCTGGGTTAAAAATAACCCAAGTTGGCTTGAAAATGGACTAACCCAGCAATTGGGTTGTTTTAACCCAGCGGTTGGGTTAAATGTTTGCTTAAAACAACCCAATTGCTGGGTTAGTCCATTTTCAACCCAACCCAGCATTTTTTAGTGTGTAATAGGACCTATCTAAGTCACTGTGAGATATTAAATAGCACTGTGAGACTTAAAGGGGTGATTGATTATGATTTGACTTTTGTAACTGTAGTGAGTGTGTAATGTTGCTGTTGAGAATAAACATCTGCAAAGTTACAACGCTCAAAGTTCAAAGCAAAGGGGGATATTTTCTTTGACAGAAATCACTTTTTAAGGACTACAAAAATGTCAGGTAGGGACTACAACAAGCTTCTTCACGGGTTAGTGACATCACTAACCCTAAAATTTACATAAACCCGCCCCCTGGAACACACAACAAAGGCCATGTTGAGAAGAGGAAGAGTTGTAGTCGAGCACAGTCGTCCGTCTTTCACATTTACTGCAATACAGAACCAACACAAATGCAATAGCATGTCATAAAGCAAGATGACAACATAAGTTATAACCGTAATTAAACTAAACTACACCTGTTCTATCTTCAGATATTCTCTGGCTCATCTCACATCAGTTCCCACACCAGCGGTTTATAGATTATCATGATAGAATATGCTAATCAATGAAGATGGTTAACTCATAAATTCATCAAGTAAGCATTCAGAAGCGTCCTGTCTCATTCTACATGTTGTCTCTTCTTCTTGAGTCTCTCCATCATTGTCCGACTCCGGTTTGAACATAAAAGGCTGAATAGTTTCTGACATTTTCAGTGTGTGTGTGTGTGTGTGTGTGTGTGAGGTAATCAGAGCTGCTAACATGCTCTTGAAGCTCTTCTTGAAAGGGGTCGGGAGCAGCAGCTCATTTGCATTTAAAGGGACACACAAAAACAGCATGTTTTTGCTCAATTTTAACATTTTAAAATGATCTGTGTGGTATTTTGAGCTAAAACTTCACATACACACTCTGGGGATCTTGTATTATAGGACCAAATGTAAGACATGAAGTCGCCAGTGTGAGATATAAAGACTTTCTTGATTTTGAGATCTAGATATGAACACTTTTCCATCAGTATTTGGGTCTGAAGAGAGCGGTTGTGACACTGTCTGTATGTATTTGCTTTGTTATGGTAATAACGGGAAGGCTCTAGCTCGGGCAACGCACTTGCAGTGTCGACATGGTGTAAAATGCTCTACTGAGAACACATTCAAACAGTGGCGCCAGTGGATAGGATAACTCCTGCACAGCTGTTTGACTGCAGCCAGTCAGCCGTGACATCTTGACAACGAACGCCAGTCCAAGTAAACAAGCAGCGCTTCCAAAGACCAGGTGCGATCTGACAGACGAGTGCCTGATGTTCACACAAACATAATACTACACCTCCCTCTATGCCATATGCACACAAAAGCGGTAAACCAACAGTGAGAAAGGAAGAGATGAGGACTGGGATGCAAGCCGGACTCAAACCTGCAGGTGTCCATCAAGGCTCATTATGCCTGCTATCTTAGTCAAAAACACATCTAGATAAAATACTCACATCCAACAACTAATAAGGCCTACTAGTTTATCTAGATCTCTCTTTACGACTCCCTCTAATGACTAAAATATCTGACAAAGCGCTTTTCCCAAGTTCTGATCTAGACAAGAGTGTCAGTGGGTGAGATTTCAGTGGGATGAGATAAACACAAGAGGAATGCACAAGTTCAACAGAGAATGGCGAGAGGTCCTTAGAGATAAGCCGTGACAAGAGACTTCAATGGGCTAACCACTTCCTCCTGCGCACATCCGCTTTATCTCTCTCTCCCTCATTGTAAATATTTAGCACAGAAGTGAAAAAGAAGAGAATAAATACATTTGTGTGTCAGTGAACTTGTTATGAATGAAAAACTCAAGGTTGGTTCTTTTACTCTGCTATTTACGCAAATACACACAGACATAACTGTACATGTTGCTCTCATATTTTCCTTTTTAATCAGCGGAATAGGAATAAAATGATCTTGGTGAACTATTAAACTATGGTATGGTTTATGCTAAAGACATAATACCTCAGCTTTTTGAGGTGAGGTGACTTACAGTACATTGAAGGTGTAGGAAGTGATCTTTTTGATTACTTTTTGAACACCCTAGAAACCGTACAGTAAGTAAACTACTAAAAACCAATTGGAGCAACCACAGGGCATGGGTGAATACCACTCAAATGTACCACAAATATGTAGTTACATTGTGTTTTAGTTCTAGTTATGTTTTAAAGTACCCCTATTATGCTCTTTTAAAGGCTTTTAATTGTGTTTTGCCGTCTCCTATAACAGGTTTACATGCATCAAAGCTCAAAAACACTAATTTTCTCATTATACACATTGCACATCATCACATTCACGGATGAATCAGTCTCTCTAAATCCCTCCTTTCTGTGAGCTACTCTGCTCTGATTGGCCAGACGGCCCAGTCTGTTGTGATTGGTCTACCGCGTACAGCTCATTACCATAACTGAACTTCAGTTCCGGAGGCTTCCTAAAGCTCAGTGATTGCACACACACTGTAAAGACAGTAACGATGACGTCGATTTGACCACATCAATCCGAGCGCGAGTCCGATGATGAAACATTGAAGAACTAGTTATTCAACCCCAACCTCCATCACAAGCACGACTCGAGCAGGAGTTTCTCATACGCTTCTCATCTTGAGCTTCATTATGAGATGTTGCAGCTGTAATTCCTCACCATCCGCATTAACAAGTGTGTGTCCATCAACAAACCCGTGTGTGTGTTTCTGATTTATTGCGGTGCACATGTGGGAACTGTCTCAATAACAGCGCATACGTTAGCCCAGCGCTAGCGTCAATGACTGATGAAACATAAACGCTTGTCAAACTAATCTCGCTCCATCCTTTATCTTTACTCACAGTAGTAAGAACGACAGACGATCTGCATTAATACACACATTTTAAGGTAATAGTGGCCCACAGCTGATGAGCAGAAGTATTTCAGTAAGACAGTCATAACGTGAGTTAGCCGGAAACTTACACAATATAAAACACAAAATTATGTATTTTGAACATCTGGTAGAAAATATACACATCAATAATTATTCATATGTACAGGTTGTGATTCTGAGGAGCTGGTCCACATAAACTGGTACGGACTCATCTTTGAAGAGCAAGCGTTTTGTGAATCTGAGATTTGAGTCGTCAGTAAGATGGTGTTTGACGGCCGGTCGAGTTGTTTGCGGGCGGATGACGTATAACATAGGCGGACATTATGCAAATGTATTTTCTAGTGATGTAGAACCGCAACGCAGTGAGATTTGAAACAAAAACGACTCGTTTAGGCAGTTCAGTCGATTTTTTCTTTGGGAGACAATAACTTTTTATCGTGCAACTTTCAACTTTGTTTACGTTCACAAACAGTGATATTACACACTACATGAGAGGGAATATAATAATTAAAATTAATTTTAATTTAAAAACTATATTTTAAAACGAAAATGTTATTATAAAATCAAAAAAAAAGAAAAGTTTTTAAAAAAAATTTTTTTTAGATACAATTTTCGTTTTTAATATCTATCTCTCTCTCTATATATATATATTAGTGGTGGGCCGTTATCGGCGTTAACGAGACTCTTATCAGGCGATAAAAAAAATATTGCCGTTAATCTATTCTCAGAATTGACCTATCGGTAAGCCCCTCCCCTGGAACGCAGATGAGCCAATAGCAGTTGAGTATCAGTTGCGCTGGGACCGGAACTCGGACATCTTTAGGTTTCAGCGCCATAGAGAAACATTGGAAAATCCGAAGCTCTCATCGGTTTGATGGTGTTTATGATACAAAAATGCTCAAATGTCGTGCCTGAGGTGTAACACTGACTCCAGGGATCCTGAGAGGATTTTCTGTTTGTCAAACTCTCGTTAAGTTACGATTAAAGTCCCTGCTAACATACAAACCGAAATAACTAACATTTCTCACGTCATGTAACACTGTAGGTCAAAAACACGAAGGTCTACATTTCAGTGCCTCTCCATATTAAACTGTTATATGTAAATTAATTTAATTTTAGATATGTTTAAGGTCTACATTATCTGACTCCTATTTTGATGGGTATTACAGTCTACGGCTAGCGAAAGGAAGAGCTCGCACGCAGTTTATCGGAGTTGTTTTGCAGATACAAAGTTTAGCAGTTATTAACTGCACCCCCGAAAAGTCATAAGCTGTGTGTATATGTTTGTTTACTGTGAGTGTTTTTGTGTAATTTGCTGTGTATGTTAATGGTAATGCAACGGATAGAGATAGTTTCTGAATGAGACGTTAATGCGCACTTCTTATGCTTTGTTTGTTCAGCTCTTACAATGATTTTTTGGAGTGAAAAAGGACATAATAAACTTGATAAACCATCAGTAAAGTTTGGCCATCATTCGGACGGGGTACACGTTACATTCTGTGTCCAAAAACATCTTGGGATAATGTTTTCACACTGACAGCTGTACATTGTAAAATATAGCAACTCCGTTTGTTTGTCCGAGTTAGCAACAGTAACTAAGGGGGCTTACCGATAGGTCAACTGGGTTGGGAGCAGGGTCTATACTACGCAAGCTATGATGACCTTCACCTTGATATTTTAGAGCGGATGTAGAACTAGCCGAATTGCACTGTAGGGAGTGAGAGAACGAGTCTTCGAACCTGTATGCCTACTAGTGTTGTCAAAAATATTGATATTTCGCTATGTATCGATACTGAAATATCTGAGACAATACGATACTCATTTTCTACAGTATCGATATCAGCTGCGCTCTCCTCTCTGACTGACAGTGAGTTGACACGAACCCGCCTCCTCTCATTCAGTCCGGTTATTCCTCTG
This sequence comes from Gobio gobio, assembly GCF_949357685.1. NCBI lineage: Eukaryota > Metazoa > Chordata > Actinopteri > Cypriniformes > Gobionidae > Gobio > Gobio gobio. Next base: position 4,130,133 of record NC_137118.1, read on the forward strand.
AACACAGCGAACGGATGTTCTGCTGGATTTTTCCTCATGACAGCGTGTTAGTGTTGGTGTGACTGGTCTGAATTTCGCGCAGGGTTGCACATAACGTTAATTCTACTAATTCCCGCAGATTTCGCGCTCGCATCTGAAGCGCGCACACACATACCGTAATAAAGCCGCATCTGACAAACAAGAACAAAATGAGCTCCTTTTTCCATCTTATTAATGGTCAAATACACTCAAAAATGTCTCAATGCCCATTTTGGTGAGTTTTAACGCAAACAGTCGTAACCAGCTCACAGGAACAGTGTTTGGGATCCATGCGTGCGTCAGGTCTTAAAGGGACAGAAGTTATTTATTATTCAAACTACAAAAAGACAAACGATCACTTACGAGCACACATATTCTGAATGACTTCGGCAGAATTCAAGTGAACCATTTTAATCTAGATTAATTCCAAGATTACAGTGAGATTAATCTAGATAAAAAATTGTATCTATGCCCACCACTAATAATATATATATATATTTAAATACTACAACAGATTGATTATAATAAAGAATATAAAATACTAATTATAATTAAATTATAAACACACTAAATCCAATATCAGACCTGAAACAGACGTCTGACCTTTCAGTGAGTGACGTTTGGGTATTTTATGAGTAGGCCTACTACCGAAAAACAGTAGCACTGAGTGTACGGTTTTCTCACTGGAGTAACAAAAGCACCTGCACTTCTGAAGAAACACGCAGGCTGCACTTTACCTTCATTTCATGTGGCCGCAGAGAGGAGGGACAGGAAAAGACGACGACGTACGCGATGAGATACACGCAAACACATGGTTCCTCTGCGTGCTGAGAACTGTAATCTGCCCCACACTGTAAAGAATAGCACAATCCTGCTCATGCCTAACGTTAGGGATAAACACATAAACTGCAAAGAGCTCTAATCTTGCTTGCTCAAAGTCTCTATTCTTTGGTTAGTAGTTAGAAAAGTTATTTTGAGTGAGTGAAACGGAGACGGAGTGGGAGAAGGGGACAAAGAGAAAAACAAGCCCCACGTGTGCAGTTAGAGAGAGGGCCGGTCGCCCTCCTTGGCTCATCCGTTCAGGAAAAGCTGCGTGAAGCTGATAGGAGCCCCGTCTGCCCTCTCGCTCCGCCAGACCACAGGGCTCCGCGCGGGCACACACCAGACCCAAACAGGGCCCGCCAACGGGAGTCAAATGCCCTCAGACACAAACACCTGCCCTATGATGAGATTCAGCGCCAAACAGGAAGTCACCTTCGATTTCTGACATGTGAAGAGAGTCCCTGATTGCAGTGCTGTTTATCAATCAGTCACTGTAATGAGCAAATGTGAAAAATTAACTGTAGTTTCAAAGACGTTTAGCACTTTGAACCCTTTAATCTCGCCTAAAGACATTTTTATTACTCAGATGTTGCTCTTTTACAGACTTCTTGGAGTTATGACCGTATCACCAAGGCTGCGTTTATTTGGTTAAATCAGCAATAGCAATTTAAAATAACTGGTTTCTATTTTAATATATTTTAAAATATAATTGATTTCTGCGATGGCAAAGCTGAATTTTCAGCATCATTCCTCCAGTTATGAGTGTCACATGATCCTTTATGAATGATGATTTGCTGCTCATGAGTTATCGATGTTTTTTTTCAGGATCATTTGGTGAATTTACAGAACAGTTTTATTGGAAATGGAGATCTTTTGTAACATTATAAATGCCTCTGTCACTTTTAATTGAATACATCTTTGCAGAAAGTATACATTTCTGAAGAGATGGCAATAAACATCAGTTAACATTTTTAGAGAAATCTCAAAATAAAATCATATGACATGATCTTGAAAAACATTTAATAAAATTCAGAGTTTGAGAGTTATCATCTTCAGATTTGAAATATAACATGGTCAGACATGTGGCTTCAGCTGTAGTGCACTTCTAGATTGCTAAATTTTCAATTTTATTTTCATAAAGATATTTCATACAAATATATTTCTAATAACTTTACAAAACTTTGAAGCTTATTATAGCTATTTTTGATTATGAAAATAATTATAATTTTGAATTTACAGTAAACTGCCAAGTGTCTGCTTTCAAATGACGCCATACTTATGATTTTAGTGCAAAGGAATCATTAACTGTAACAGTTTTAGTCTGATTATGCCATTTCTTAGGATTTTTTCAAAAGCGGGGGTGCAGGCTAACAGGTAAACAAAACAAAAAAAGGTTTGGTACACCAAACAAATCTGTAAAGATAGGGTACAATGTACTATATTAATGTATCCATTTTTACAACGTTTTACCTGTATTTTTGCACTTCATTGTGTGTTTTAGGGTTAAAGGAAATTACTGGATACTGTCCGGATAATGAGCTGCCAGTATTTTTCTGTTATTTTACGGATTTGTACAGTAAAAGTTGAGCAATGAAACTCAATTGGACGGTCTGTTTTGGATTCTGGTTATCCAACCAGTGAAACTAGCAAGACTTCCTCACATCAACCACCAGATTTAGCAGCTAATTGACCGACTTTTGATTGCAGATGTTGGTATAGTAAATCTGAGAGGACATTTTGAAAGTTTGAAGAGTCAAAAGCCTCCCTTCGCTCTCCAGGAGAATCAACTGAGAGATCTCATTTGTGATTTTTCTGGCCTGTGAGGTGTTTTGTGCGGTTACACACATCTATTTCCCACCAACATGTTCGCACACATGTATACAGGGACAAAGAGGGCAGGAGGTCACAGTCATCTCGACACACACTGAGGTTTATCGTGCTTTTCTAACTGCTTTCCAAACCCCACCCAACCAATCCAGTCCCACCTTTACGGACTAAACCTCACACACAAGCGCAAAACACCTTGAACTCAGATCTGTCGTTTTATCATTTCATGTGGTCGCTCCAGGGAGGGGCAGGAAAGGCAGAGACAACTAAAAAGCATGTAAGAGAAAAGACTGAAATGAAACACACACACACACACACACACACACACACACACACACACACACACACACACACACACACACACACACACACACACACACACACACACACACACACACACACACACACACACACACACACACACACACACACACACACACACACACACACACACACACACACACACACACACACACACACACACACACACACACACACACACACACACACACACACACACACACACACCACCCATTTAGAAGGTGATTCAGCTCCTCTCTTGAGTGAAATGATTGGCTGATTGGTTTTTCATGTTCTATTATAGACCACAATGTGACATTTCAAATGATTTATATGTGCCTTTGAAAGAATGTGTGTGTGTGTGTGTGTGTGTGTGTGTGTGTGTGTGTGTGTGTGTGTGTTTTGGGGGCTGTGAAACCAGAGCAACCTGCTGCGGCCTCTTTTTTCATTCCGCTCTAATAACACAGTGACCCGACATGAACTCTGTCACTCTCTAAAGGAGTTTGACTGTTCATTTCGCCCTTTTAAGCCTTTTCAATTTCTTTCACTTTCTCTCATCTTTGGCTCTGGGTCAGATGGAAAGACTGAGAGGTTCGGCATATTGTCCATGCACAGAAACAAAGCTGGTTTGTACTGGTAATCTGGACAGTTTGACAATGTTCATGCGGCTCTTTTTTGAGATGCATCGGTCGAACGGCCATCAATTTTGCTCGTTTTATTTTGGCTGATCTCTATTCCGCACTTGCGCACAAACTGCATTGCAATCATTTCCCAAAATGCCATTTGTGTGGAAATATTACAAAGTCTGTAAACTGGCCAGAGACTGAACATGCTCTGGGAACTGACAAGGATAACTCCTTAGCTCCACTGAAGAAAGAAACTAAAATAACATCATACGAATCTTCATTTTTGGGTAAATAATCCATCTAAATGTCTCATTCGCTAGTCCTAATATAGCTTTCAGGCTTGCAAGCGTACACTGGGGCCCATGCAGGAGTCATTACCGTAAACCATACTTAACGTAATACAATGAGCCAGCATGCTTCACATACCAGTGTCAAACACACACAGAGAACCCCTGCACTGTACCACACACACACACACACACACACACACACACACACACACACACACACACACACACACACACACACACACACACACACACACACACACACACACACACACACACACACACACACACACACACACACACACACACACACACACACACACACACACACACACACACACACACACACACACACACACACACACACACACACACACACAATGCTTAATTACTGTAGTCTCTCAGCTGATTAAAAAAAAAAAGTACATTTAAAGGGACAGTTTAGCCTAAAGTGAACCTTCTGTCATCATGTACTTGCCCTCATGGCGTTCTTAACCTGTATGACTTTTGTTCTTTTGTGGAACATTAAAGAAGAGATTTTTAAAGAATGCTTCAAATGTTTTGTTTGACAGTTTTGGGCTGTACTGTCACTTTACATTCTCTTCGCTTATGCATATTTGGGGTTTACTCTGGTTTTTTAAAGGGTTAGTTCACCCAAAAATGAAAATTCTGTCATTAATTACTCACCCTCATGTCGTTCGACATGAGATATTTTAGTGTAAAGCTGATGCTGATAAAGGCTTCAGATAGGCCTCCATTGGCATTCAGTACATTTACACTCCCAAGACCGATAAAAGGCACTTAAAACGTCGTTACAGAGTCCATCTCACAACAGTGGCTCTACAATAATTTTACGATGCGACGACAATAGTTTTTGTGCGCAAAAAAAAATCTAAATAACACCTTTATCCAACTTGTTCTTGTCTTCCGCGTGTGCCTCCACGACGCATGCGCGAGAATATGACGCAGATCCGGCGTTCGGACACATGACCCAGAAGAGATTTGTTTACGAGCAGAAGAAGACGCGCGTGTCTCAGCTGTTGAATTCTACATTGATCGTGCTTTAGGTCTCGCCGTAGTTCTCAAAATGGGGCTTAAGTGTGTATTTGATTGAATCAAACAATAATCTCACTTGCTCATAAACTACACTCAAAAGTTTGGGGACAGTAAGAGTTTCTCTTATGCTCACCAAGGCTGCATTCATTTGACTTTATTCAGGACTTTATTCTCGAAGTTTAATGAGTTAAATCTAAATAAAATGTTGAGAATAAACTCATTAAATTTCGAGAAAAAAGTCGTGTTTCAAGAAAAAAAAATTTAAATTTCGAGAAAAGTCTACATAAAATGTTGAGAATATTCTTGAAATTTAACTATTTTTTTCTTGAAACACGTTTTTCTCAAAATTTTTAAACACGACTTTCTCTAAATTTTAAGAGTTTTTTTTTAAACAATTTTTTTCTCGAAATTTAATGAGTTTTTTTTTTTAAAACAACTTTTTTCTCGAAATTTACTGATTTTATTCTCAACATTTAATGACTTATTCTCAACATTTTATTTAGACTTTTCTCGAAGTGTAATGAATTTTTTTCTTGAAACAACTTTTTCTCTAAATTTTATGATTTTTTTTCTTGAAACAACTTTTTTATCTAAATTTAATGATTTTTTTGTCTAAATTTTATGAGTTTATTCTCTACATTTTATTTAGACTTTTCTCTGAATTTAATCCATTTTTTCGCAACATTAAAAAGGGGTACTTCAGCGCTGGGAAGATGAATGTGTATTTGAACTGGGTCATTTATGTAGTAGAAATGTGAAATTATTACTTTGAATTTGGTGCCTTCTAGACTGAGAAAAGACAGAAAATTTATTTTTGTCTCATGTGGATGAAAGACAACAACTCCCAGAATGCACTTGCTTCGCTGCCCTACGAGGCCACTCCCAAAGCCACGGCCACTGGTTACATCTCTTGCCCACCGCGGCTCCGCCCCACCGTCGTTTTGATCTTCATAGTAATAAAATCATTTCGTTCAGTTAGAGAACAGACACTACAATTAAAAACTGAACGTGTCATTTCAATAATGTGTGAGTGAGCCGAACGAAAGTCACGTCACAGATGCAGCAGGAGTCAGATTTCATTCATCACGAGAGAAGAGCTGAGCAGAGCTGAGGTAAGCTCGGCTGTCATTCTCGGCGTGTGTCCAGTCTGGCGAGTTATTAGATCATGCCTATGGAAGCTTAACTTTCATAGGAATTCATTGAAAAGTTGAAACACTCACTTTGCTCTGCAGCGCTCCGTTATTAATGCCCAGCGGCCGTGCTCATTTACATCCAGTGACTGAGATCTCTCCCCTGTGGGCGGGTTAAGACATGCAGAACAGCTCCTGTAGTCTTTAGCCTCTGGCCAAAACATCCTCAGATGACGCAAAATGATGATATTTGAGTCATCTGAGGATTTTTTCCAGAAATAAAATGCATAATTCTCTCGTCTCAGGGGGATTTGAGGGGGGAAAGTACCATAATTTGAATATACAACGGGGTTCTACTGATACAAAACTTAATACTAAATCACTGAAGTGACCCTTTAATGAGTTTATTCTCAACATTTTATTTAGACTTTTCTCGAAATTCAATTAGTTTTTTCTTGAAACACGACTTTATTCTCAACACTGTAAGTTTAATCTAGCATTATAATGACTTCAATCTCGAGGTGGTTTTTTATTTTATTTTATTATTGCCTGGCTCTAATCCTCTTCCATAATTTCACATTTCACATATTGATCAAATAAAAGCCGCCTTGGTGAGCATAACGACTTCTTTCGAAGAATCTTCCCGACTCCAAACGTAGCGTGTGTGTGTGTGCGTAGGTTCAACAGTTCAATGAAAAAATCTTTAAGCCAAGGATACTTACAGGAAGTGACATCACATCTTTGTAGAGGAAGAGGAATGGACATACACAGTCAGGCCAAGGTCATGTGAGAAAGCCTTATCTACACTCTTTTCATCTCTGGCTTTTTTCCCGCAAACAGAAAAAAGAAAGAGTGCTCAAACACACACTCTCTCACACACATTCATCTCTTTATCACGGCTTTCCCACATCAACAAATGTCCACTTACTTCCTTTAACCCTCACAGTGAATGAAAAATGCTTTGGAGAAATTCGGATGTAGGCTTTTTCAGCCGCTCGTATCTTTAGAGAAGAGAGGCGTACGTTAAACCTGTTGACATGCTGCACGTGTGGTAACGCTTCATGTCACAAGCCACTGAGAAAAACACAGACTTCCAGTAAGGCGGCGGGCATCATTTATTTTTATTGTCTCTCTGCCCACGGCCTCCACTCCACGGCCCCTGAGGGACAAGCGGAGCCCAGGGACGCCCATCTGAGGGAACACCCTCTGAAGACAAGCACCTGGCCTTTGTCTGCATGTATGGGAGCAAACGTGCCTCTGTGGGTGTGTGTGTTTGCGCGTGTACGTGTGTGTTACAGGATGCGGAGCCCCCCCATCGAACGGCCCCCAGAGGCCTGCAGGGGCGTGTGTGTTATTGAGAGATGGTGTAAAGAATAACACTCCTCCTGTTCCCTCCCCTGTTATTTCTTGCTCCGTCTCTCGTTCTCCTCCCCAGCACCAAAAACATTTTATGGAATGATAACTATAAATAAAAGACACCCGTTTTTAAAGAGCTTCAACACTCTGAAAAATGCTGGGTTAAAAATAACCCAAGTTGGGTTGAAAATGGACTAACCCAGCAATTGGGTTGTTTTAACCCAGTGGTTGGGTTAAATGTTTGCTTAAAACAACCCAATTGCTGGGTTAAAACAACCCAATTGCTGGGTTAAAACAACCCAATCGCTGGGTTAATCCATTTTCAACCCAACATGGGTTATTTTTAACACAGAATTTTTTAGAGTGTATGATTTTCGGGTAGGGCTGTGCAATTAATCGGAATTGATTGATTTTGGCTTCCAACGATTATGAAAATGAGACAAATTGATGTGAAACGATTATTGTATACACTCTAAAAAATGCTGGGTTAAAAATAACCCAAGTTGGGTTGAAAATGGACTAACCCAGCAATTGGGTTGTTTTAACCCAGTGGTTGGGTTAAATGTTTGCTTAAAACAACCTAATTGCTGGATTAAAACAACTCAATTGCTGGGTTAAAACAACCCAATCGCTGGGTCAAAACAACCTAATCGCTGGGTTAATCCATTTTCAAACCAACTTGGGTTATTTTTAAACCAGCATTTTTTAGAGTGTATGATTTCCGGGTAGGGCTGTGCAATTAATCGGAATTGATTGATTTTGGCTTCCAACGATTATGAAAACGAGACAAATCGACGTGAAACGATTATTGTATACACTCTAAAAAATGCTGAGTTAAAAATAACCCAAGTTGGGTTGAAAATGGACTAACCTTAGACAAGCTGAAATGTTAATACTACTTTTTCCTTTCTCTTTTTCTTTTATATATGTGCATACGTATGTTTATGTATAATTTCTTATGCTTATTTATTTAGTTTAGTTTATTTATTCATATTATTATTATTTTATAAAATTTTCACTGTGGACATTACTCATAGCATCTGTCTGTATATAGTTCACGGGAACTTGGATATGTTCCTGGTATGTGAATACATTTAAATAAAAATGTTGATCACAAAAGAAAATGGACTAACCCAGCAATTGGGTTGTTTTAAGCAAACATTTAACCCAAACCGCTGGGTTAAAACAACCCAAATGCTGGGTTAACACAACCCAATTGCTGGGTTAGTCCATTTTCAACCCAACGTGGGTTATTTTTAACCCAGCATTTTTTAGAGTGTATATATTGAGCAAAATAATCATGATAATGATTTTTGCCATAATTGAGCAGCTCTATGAAGTAAGGATTTTTACAGAAACAATTGGCAATCTTGGTTTTTCCATTTCCCATTTTTGGCGAGATTTCACATAAAAAATTTTCACTTAAGAGAAGTTTGACAGTCTTTCACATTTTTTTGCATCATCACTGGTCAAGTTAATATTATAATAGCATATAAATAATACTAAAATAGCACAAACTGATTATCGTCCGATTCTGATCAATCTCAGCGTCCATACTAATACATTTTCCCGGCCACTAAAACAACTTCTCTTTTCTGCTGATGTAACCAAGGCCGAGTGGGTGGGACAAAGAAATAATAACCAATCATATCACAGCCCTAACATTCATGATTTAATGGATAAATCAAGTCTGGTCCTTCATTACACGACTCTCCGCTCTGTATTTACATCCATTCGACGTTTCCTGCACAATCAGAAGAAAGAAAGCACACAAAAAAGATCTGTGCAGGCCTACGCATTGATCATTAGAAACATGATGTACAAAATCTTTTCATATTTGAGTTATCAAATTGGATTCAGTTAGCATCATCATTCATTTCCATGTCCTTCATACTGTACATCAGAGTCAAGTCTGTATTGTGGAATGAACCAGACAGGCTGACGACGAGTTCTGATGTCAAACTCTGGTGCCCCTCGTCTCCCAGGCCAGGGCGAGTGTGTGTGTGTGTGTGTGTGTGTGTGTGTGTGTGTGTCTTTTTCAGGGGAGGGAATGTCGCTATTTTCCAGCCACTCAGCAGGAAACGCATCATCACTCATTGTGGTAGACGTGTGCACTGTTTTTACAGGAAAGTGCAAAAATAACCTCAAGCCAAAGGTTCCAGCAGAGCCACTGGACTCAACATGACAAAGCTCCAGAAGCGGCAGAAGATTCTCATTAAAGGAAGAGGATATCACTGCTCTCGCAGAGGCCAGAGAAAGGGCTCATGTTGGATTCAGCCATGGGTTTCATGAGATATGATTATGATAGTAGGCGGGATACAAAATGTATCTTTTGCCAATCACGTACAGAGAAAATGTACATAACATTATATTTAATATTATTATTTTTATTTATTTATTTATTTTTATTTTCCTTGTGGTGACATACAGTTATACAGGACATACATTTTTTTTTTAAATAATAATAAATATTTTTTAAAAAATGTATGCATAATGTATAGTAACACAAACAAAGAAATAAAAACTTTAGGTACAAACTTCTAATGATAATTGTATATATTTTCTTTTCCTTGTGGCGACACACAGTTATGTGAATATACAGTATATTATATATCTAATTATTATATATATATTTTTATTACATACATACACACACAAATACATACATATATACACATATATACATACGCACACACACACACACACACACATATATATATATATATATATATATATATATATATATATATATATATATATATATATATATATATATATATATATATATATATATATATATATATATATATATATATATATATATATATATATATATATATATATATATATATATATATATATATATATATATATATATATATATATTTTTTTTTTTTTTCAAATGTTTTACCACCCATTAAATTGTATTTTGCATTATTTCTTTTTAAATATAATACTATTTTAAATATAAAATATAAATAATTTTTAAATATATGTTTTAGATATTTTTTCTTTTTCTTGTGGTGATATACAGTTATGTGAATATACAGTATATTATATATCTAAACATTATATCTCTTTTTTAAATAAAATGATTGGCAAAATGCAGTTTCATGGTTAATTGTTGTAATTGTTCAATTGGTATAATTGTTGTATTATATATATATATTTTTTTCAATTATTTTTACTGCCCATTATTTTTTTTACTGCCCATTATTTATTTATTTGCCCATAAAAACTGTATTTTGCATTATTTCTTTAAATATAATACTATTTTAAAAATATAATATAAATAATTTTAAAATAATGTATATTCACATACTGTACCTGTATGTCGCCACAAGGAAAAGAAATACAAACTTCCGACGATTAAAAAAAGAAAGCGCTCAATGCTCAATTCACAACAGATATTTCTACTAATAATGCACTATTTATGAAAATGCAAACCAGAGGAAAAGGAGAAGAGTGTGTGCAGGCATTCTCTGAACATGAATTACACACACACAGGAAGGACATGGACTCAGAAGTCTAATCAATGCGGAGAATGATTAGTGGTAGAAAATAAAACAGGGGAAGTCATTCATCAGTGTTTTCTCAGAGAGACACGGACACAGCAGCACTGCACAATTATTAAGAGGAAGGTTTACATTCACAGAAAATGATGCTTTTAACATGTTTTTAGGTTAAAAAAAAATCATGGACATATTAAAGGGGTCATAGAATGACATTTTTGTACAAGTTAATATGATTCTTTAGTGTCTAAATGAAAAGTTTGTAATATACTTTAATTAAAAATTCTCATTAGTATTGTAAGAAAACACTCATTTTACCTGGTCAAAACCAGCTCAGTTTTCAGCAACTCATTTCAGTGTATGTGACTTTAAATGATAATGAGCTTTGCTCACCCCGCCCCCTCTGCTCTGTGGGGCGTTCGGTTCGACACAACACCACAACACACGTGGAGTTTTGCCTTGACAACATTTGAGGGTATATTTTCGAGAAATAATGGCAACGGGAGTCTCTGAGGACACATCTGAGCAACCTTATCATTTTGAACCGGAGTCGGACCAGGAACAGATGACGAACGTTTCTGAATGGTTGGTTAACGTCATGTCACTTTGATCTATCTTTGTACTGGCAGAGTAGTGTAGTTGCTATGTGTTTACTGATGTGTTAGTTCATTGACAGATTGATGTTATGTTATAAGATTTTTTTTTTTTACATTACTTCTTAATCAGTAACAGACACCGTTATAAACCATGTACAAAAGTAAGCTTAGTGTAGTGTTACCACGTTAACTTTATCACCCGAGTACACAGTTTGTAATAACAAACATAACGCGTTGTTCATTATAAACGTGGGATTATGAATTATATTGAGAACATCATACACAGAAAGCATGCCGTAATGTAATTTACCCTGTAAACTTTAGCCTCATTCATCGTGAAGCGTGCAAGCGATTTGCAAAGATTAATATAAAGGTTAATAAAACGTTACACTCACATCTCCCTGAGGTGCAGCAGGAACACGATCCTTTTTCAAGAGCAGCTTATTAGCAAAACCTGCTTTATACTGACGCTCGTTTATAAAGCAGTCTGCTGAGAAATGATTGCGCAAACATTGACGTTGATCGGGGGGAATATTCCCTTCTAAAACAAAACTCAGCAGCCACTGGGTCTTCAGCAGTTCGGATTTAGGAACATCAAAATGACTGCTGTGTTCGTTATTACACCCAACAACACAACACCACAATCGCTTAGACGCCATTCTGCTCCAGCGTATCAACAATGGCGGACTGATGACAGCTCGCTCAGGGCGGGTCTGTGTTGAAACGCTGCTGTCAATCAACAATCTTAGGAGGGGCGTACACCGTGTAACGTCACACGGTCAGACGGCTCGATTTGAGACAGGGGAAAATATATAAGGAGATTAAAAAAAAACACTGGATGTATTTTTATCATTATAGGATGGTTGTGTACAGGCACTGCCAACACACATTTCCGTATAATCAACTTGTAAAAGTGCATGTACCATTCTATGACCCCTTTAAGAAAATCTGACTTTTTCCATGTTGAAGTCAAGCGGCTCCTCCCGCAGTTTCTCTTGAAGTCGATACGGAAGTGACTTAAACTGCAGTTCATGGACTGGCCACTAGAGACAGACTCCAGAAGGAGCAGAATCTCATTGAGCTCATGTTAAAATGCCCAACTTTACAGCAGAAGAACACATGTTTACAGTCTGGGACAAACTGTGCTTTGGTCTGTACGACTAATTTTGCTCTTCATGACGACTGTGAGGAGGGTAAATGTTTTTATAACTCATTCGTTTACATTATATAAAGCCTTAAAGTTCTGCATAATTAAGGGCGTGGCCACTTTGAGTGACAGGTGGATTGTCGTTTGTCTGCTGTCTGTTAGTCATCACGTCACCTCAGCTCCGCCCACGTCCCGCCTCTTTGCCCATTTTCTGTTCTCCGGGAGTGACACGCTGACAAGAGGGCGACGGCCAGCTCGACCCGACTTTACACTTCAAAACTGCTCTTCAGAATCCTGTGGGAGACGTCACGGACACTACGTCCATATTTTAGGGCTGTGCAATTTTGAAGAAAAATGTGATATGCGATATCCTTGTTCAATAATGCGATATGCGATACGATATTGCTTTACGTGTGTAAAATCTATTTATTTTCCCAACTGATATCTTTCACTTGAAGCATAACCGACTGTGTTTACATGAATACTCATCAAGACAGTCATTTTGACACAACTGTGTGTGTATTTGACAGTTCGAGTGTGTAACAAGACACAAAAAAAGAACAGCTTGTGCGCACGTTTCGGTGTGTGTGTGTCAGACAGCACGAGACTGCAAAGGAGTTGTTTTTCGCAAGTTATTACATTTAATAACTAATTTTAACATCAAGCAAGTCACATAAGTAACAGTCATGTGCTCAGTCTATTCTCTGCTATATGCGTCAACCTAAAACATACACTTTTCACAATGTTGAAGTAGCCTATTAAAATAATTCAGATATTGCGTGCCCTTGCGATATGCATATTGTGATATGTACATTTGCGATATTCCGATAATTTCGATATATTGCGCAGCCCTAGTCTATGGTTGAAGTGCTATAATCGGGTCCCCGGTGCATCTACCAACCCAGAATACGTGAAAAAGGACAACCCAGTAACTTTGATTTCTCTAGGAATGGGATCTATTATAATATTACCACCCCTTAATCCGCACATTTCCACCCACTGCGCTGACAGATTCTTCCGTATTAGCATAGTTTTCATCCTAGTTGTACAATGTCCGCCATTTTCTCTGCACTCGAGCAGCTTTAGCGACAACGATGTCTTGTAAGCAACGCAGGTGCATCGCCTGAAGGTTTTGCGGTTAAAGCTCAAGGATGAATCAGCACCAACTATTCGTGATTCAGCTTCTTGTGCTGTGTGTTATTCAGCTCTTACAGTGATTTTCTGGAGTGAAAACAGACGCTTCATCTTTTGTGTGATGAACAATAAACTTCATAAAACTCATCAGTAAAGTGTTGGCCATCATTCGGACGGGATCCGCTACAACACACTTGTACTAATAGTGGATAAAAGCAAGATGGCAGCATAAGTTATAACCGTAATTAAACTAAACTATACCTAGAAGATATTCTCTGGCTCTGTAGGCATTATTGTCTGACTCCGGTTCGACTTGAACACCGTTTCTGACATGTTCTGTTGTTGTTGCATGAGCTCTTGAAGCTCCGCCCTCTTCTTGAAAGAAAAGGCTGAGAGCACCTGCTCATTTGCATTTAAAGGGACAGACACAAAAAGAGTGGGTTTTTGCTCACCCCAAAAAAGTGGCTATGTTAAAGGGTTAGTTCACCCAAAAATGTCAATTCTGTCATTAATTACTTACCCTCATGTCGTCGGACACCCGTAAGACCTCCGTTCATCTTCAGAACACAAATGAAGATATTTGAGTTGAAATCCGATTGCTCAGAAAGGCCTCCATTGGCACAATGCACTTTACACTCTCAAGACCCATCAAAGGAACTAAAGACGTCGTTACAAAGTCCATCTCACTACAGTGGGTCTACAATAACTTTATAAAGCGACAAGAATAGTTTTTGTGCGCAAAAAAACCCTAAATAACGACTTATATAGTGATGACCGATTTCAAAACATGGCATCAAGAAGCTTCGAAGCGTTATGAATCAGTGAGTCGATTCAGCGGTTCAGAGCGTTATGAATCAGTGAGTCGATTCAGCGGTTTGGATCGCCAAAGTCACGTGATTTCATCAGTTTGGCGGTTTGACACGTGATCCCAATCATGATTTGACTCGCTGATTCATAACACTTCGAAGCTTCATGATGCCGTGTTTTGAAATCGGTCATCACTATATAAGTCGTTATTTAGGGGGTTTTTTTGCACAAAAACTATTCTCGTCGCTTCATAAAGTTATTGTAGAACCACTGTAGTGAGATGGACTTTGTAACGACGTCTTTAGTGCCTTGAGAGTGTAAAGTGCATTGTGCCAATGGAGGCCTTTCAGAGCTATCAGATTTCAACTAAAATATCTTCATTTGTGTCTGAAGATGAACGGAGGTCTTACGGGTGTCGAACGACATGAGGGTAAGTAATTAATGACAGAATTTTCATTTTTGGGTGAACTAACCCTTTAACATGCTATAAAACATGACCTGTGGGGTATTTTGAGCTAAAACTTCAAATACACACTCTTGGGACATCAGATGCCCCTTTTTACATGATGTGAAATAAGTCTAATACGCCCCCTTTAAGTCATTTTCATAGATTTTCTTCTATGAAACAAGAGATCCAATCAAATCTGGCTGAACACTGATTCAACACTGAATTAATGTTGTCAGCAATCAATGTGGAATCGACAATCTCACATTCTTCCTGATGTTGTCTTAGTGCTTTTTAAAGTGAAACACACAGGGACCGAGAGGGGGGAAAAATAATGAAAATATGGATGTTTGGTATCGGAAACATGGCACAATGTTGACGTTACAAATACAAACAAGGCTCGAGCCAACTTCACTGACGTCCCTCTGTAAACACAAGCCACTGTTCCTGATGGAACGCAGAGGAAATGTTTTAAGGAACAAGCGAAGATGGAAATGAGCGCAGTGCTCAGGAATGGAGGATGTTTGACGCTTTTCCCTAGTAACCCCCTTTCCCTTCCATTCCTCCTCCTCTCCTCTCCCTCTCTCTCTCTCTCTCTCTCTCTCTCTCCACAATGCTGGAGAGTTGTTGTCACCTCCTGTGATTGTGCGGTAAAGCCGGAGTACAGTCGAGCCTACAAAATACCCTCCGCTGCCCTTTAGTGACCCGAGATGCCTCTGAACTCTTTAGCGAGAGGAATCGCATGCCAGAGGATTTTTAGATAGAAATGGGATCAGAGAGAATGTATACGCTCTGGAGGGTGAGCTTGAACAACAATGCAGACCTCCCACCACTATAGACATGGCGTCAACAAGGTGCGTTATGACTGACAGGAGATGACAACAAGATGTGGAGGTTTACCACCGTCTGGATGTTGATGACCTTTTGAAGACACACTTTGAATGACTACACAGCTGTCAATCTAAACCTGGTGCACTCTCACAGTGTTTTTATATATTTGTCTGTAATACATATAAAAATATAAATAAATAAAACTACACACACAGTACATATTATATAGCTATACATAATCTATATACATACATTATAACCATCTAATATAACAGTTTTTATTTGAATGTAATTTATTCCTGTGATCAAAGCTGAATTTATCATCATTACTCCAGTCTTCAGTATCACATGATCCTTCAGAAATCATTCTAATATGATGATTTGATGCTCAAGAAACATTATGATTATTATCAATGTTGAAAACAGTTTTTGCTGCTTAATATTTGTGGAAACTGTGATGCTTTACCATTGGGGCAAGATAAAAAAACAAACAAATACTATATATACTTTTATTCAGCATTTAAACAGATCAAACACGACAGTAAAGACCTTTATAATGTTACAAAAGATTTCAATTTCCCATAAATGCTGTTGTTTTGAACTTTTTGAGTCACAAATCATCCTATTAGAATGATTTCTGAAGGATCATGTGACACTGAAGACTGGAGTAATGATGCTGAAAATTCAGCTTTTGATCAGAGGAATAAATTACATTTTACAATATATTCAAATAGAAAATGGTTATATTAAATTGTAATAATATTTCACAATTTTACTGATTTTTCTGTATTTTTGATCAAATAAATGCAACCTTGGTTCTCTTAAAGGTGCGGTGTGTACATTTTAGTGGCATCTAGTGGTGAGGTTGTGAATTGCAGCCGTCCACCGCTCACCCCTCCCTTTCGAAGCACATAGAGAAGCTACGGTGGCCGACACAGGACAAAAATGAGAGCAGAGAGTGACTAGCGCTCTGTAGAGCAGTTTGTCCCTTTAAGGCTACTGTAGAAACATGGCGGCGCAAAATGGCGACTTCACTGTAAGGGGACCTGTGGGATATGGTGATTGAAATGGCTCATTCTAAGGTAATAAAAACATAACGGTTCATTATGCAAGTAGTTATATATATATTATATTGCATTTCTGTCAATAGATCCTCATAAATACAACACACTACACCTTTAAGAGACTTCTTTGAAAAACACAAAAAAATCTAAATTATTTTGCAAACTTTAGTTTTTTCACATAAATAAATAAAACAAAAGAATAAAATAAATAAGTATGTGTCAAGACAAAATGGAAATATAAACAAACTATTTATCTCTGAACTCAATGAACTGCCATCCAAAAAAAAAAAAAAGACCTTCTATATATATATATATATATATATATATATAGCTGAGAGATGTTTGGTCTGGGTTATGATTTCTTGTGGTGTGGCTTTGACAAATAACACAAATGTCTTATTGTCTTGCCTTCTAGAATCATCATCTAAAGTTGGCATGACTTCAGCTCAGATGAGTCCAGGGAATGCTTCCAGCTAAAATGCATATGTCGGTCCGTAACAAGCGCAAACACGTTTTTTTTTAGGAATGTCTCTGGCAAGCTAAAGGGTAAATTCCGGCCTATCTCAAACCTATTTCTGTGTCTTCATCACAAAGGACGCTCTAGGCTTCCATGCTTCTTTCTTCTTACCTGCAGGAATGCTTCACCTCAATTCAATGAAAATCATTTCAATTCAAATTCAGTTTTCTGCTGCCAATGCTCATTTAATTTCACCTAAAAATCACTTTAATTTCAACTTTAATTCAATCCAAATCAACAAATTACCAATCAAATTTGTCCAATGCTACTCCAATACAACTATTCCCCCATTATTCATTATTATTTTTGGTGGCACCAATGAAAGAGCAGAATTAACGGATTCATGAATATGCAAATGAGCCCCGCCTCCACTCACTCTCACAGCTCAGAGATCCACTCGCTCAACTTTCCTCAAGTTACTGTAGTAAACGCTGCTCAATGGTGTCGCTCTTTACCACATCAGACACATAACGCTCATTAATATGATTAGCCTTTGGCTTGACTACGCTATCAAACAGCTAATAATGTGTTGCTAATGTTACACAAACCATGTTCCCGTTCGCCATCTCAGTCTCAGCATCCTTAGAAACGTTTTGAACATCACAGACCGTCAGTGGAGAAATCATCATAAGAGCGTAATATACATCATATACATAAGTCACCTGCTATATTGATAAATGTACACAGTTTTTCATATCAACAGAAGAATATAGCGGGATAACCTGCTTAACTTGAGACTCCCTGCATCAGAGTTAATGATATGCTAAAGCTCCGCCCACATGTGACGTGATTGGTTACAAGGTAGTTTGTGATGTCAGAAACACAGCGATTTCAAACTGTGTCAAACTATCTTTGGTTCGCTGCAGTTTTAAGGAAAAAAAGTCATCAATGGTGTTGACTTATGAATTTGCACATGGTTTGTCTGAAAGCATATTAAAAACACCACAGACACACAAACAACTACTGTATATAAAAAGTTGATTTTCACCACGGGTTCTTCAAAATAAATCATGCAAGGTGATTTACTAAAGTTTTCGCAGGTCAATTTGTATGGAAGCTTGTTTCCTCCACAGAATAAAATATAAAAAAAGGTAATTGCGACATTTTGCGATGTTAACTCGCAATTGCATGTTATAAAGTCAGAATTGCGAGATATAAACTTGCAATTCTGAATTGCTCGAAAAAAAGTCACAATTACCTTTTTTCTCTTTTATTCTGTGGAGAAAACAAACTTCTATATATTTGCGCCATTATTTATCGGCCAAAAAAAGCAGACACTAATTTGCGCTGCTCTTTTTTAGGTTGTATTGGTCATTATGGAAATGATCCGGCTGCATTTGTGTTCTTTAATGTGTGTGTCGTCAGTAGATCATGCGCTGAACTTTACACTCTGCTTTTTTTTTATGGAATTGCGATCTGACACTAATTTGCCCTGTTTAGTAATTCTTTGTAAATCTTTTTCTGCATTACACCTTTGGGTGCACACATCCGGTTGTCGTCATTTGATTTGACATTTCAGTTTGGGGACTTTTTTCCTGATATCTGATGAATTCAGAGGGTTTTCACATGTAACTTTTTTGTCACGCTACTGTCCCATGCATGCACACTGATGTAGCTCTAGATTAAAAGCCACAGGTACCCACAGAGCCAAAATGTGCTCTGCACCCAGCCACCGTGATGAAGTCTTTCATGTGTCTGTGGTACGTGGAGCATCGCTGCAAGTGCTTTCATTTCATCTTGAACCCTTTCCTCCCTCTCTTTCACTTTGAGTGTGTGTAAGAAAGAGCAAAATGTCCCTCAAATTTTGCTGCACCTTGCACAATGCTAATTACGCACTACTCATGTTATGTAGAGCAGGTATCATCTACAAACCACAAACTTCAACCTCTTCACCTGTATGCACTGGCATTTAGCTATCAGATCAATTCTAAGAATCTGTCCAAGGGTTCACAAACTGCAGAACTCAACTGTAAAATTCTTGAATACTAGCTTCTTCGAATCCACAAAAAGAGTCAAAAGGTGAGGCTAAAGAGTCAAAAAGTGAGACTAAAGTGTCAAAAAAAATTAGACTAAAGAGTCAAAAAGGGTCAGAAAATGAGGCAAAAAGTAAAAAAATTAGGCCAAAGTCAAAGAGTCCAAAAGTAAGGATAAAGAGTACAAAAAAAAAGAGTCAAAATGTGAGACTAAAGAGTCAAAAATAGTCAAAATGTGAGGCCAAAGTGTCAAAGTGAGGTTAAAGAGTCACAAAGAGTCAAAAACCGAGGCAAATTTTTCAAAAAGTGAGGCTAAAGTATTAAAAAGAGTCAAAAAGTGAGGCTAAAGTGTCAAATAGTGAGGCCAAAGAGTCAAAAAGAGTCAAAAAGTTAGGCTAAAGAGTCAAAAAGAGTCAAAAAGTTAGGCTAAAGAGTCAAAAAGAGTCAAAAAGTGTGGCTAAAGCTAAAAAGTAAACAAGTTTCAAAAAGTGAGGCTAAAAAGTCAAAATGTGAGGCTTAAGTGTCAAAAAGTGAGGCTAAAGGGTCAAAGAGAGTCAAAATGTGAGGCTAAAGTTTCAAAAAGTGAAGCTAAAGTTTCAAAAAGTGAGGCTAAAGTTTCAAAAAGAGTCAAAAAATGAAGCTAAAGTTTCAAAAAGTGAGGCTAAAGTTTCAAAAAGTGAAGCTAAAGTTTCAAAAAGTGAGGCTAAAGTTTCAAAAAGAGTCAAAAAATGAAGCTAAAGTTTCAAAAAGTGAGGCTAAAGTTTCAAAAAGTGAGGCTAAAGTTTCAAAAAGTGAAGCTAAAGTTTCAAAAAGAGTCAAAAAATGAAGCTAAAGTTTCAAAAAGTGAGGCTAAAGTTTCAAAAAATGAAGCTAAAGTTTCAAAAAGTGAGGCTAAAGTTTCAAAAAGTGAGGCTAAAGTTTCAAAAAGAGTCAAAAAGTGAGGCTAAAGTTTCAAAAATTGAGGCTAAAGTTTAAAAAAGTGAGGCTAAATAGTCACAAAGTGAGGCTAAAGTTTCAAAAAGTGAGGCTAAAGAGTCAAAGGTTTTGGAGAATCTGTACGCCTACAGTCGAAACTTACAGACCGACAAACGAGAATTAGTATCTGCTCAAGATAAGCTTGAACAAATATTGTGTATGCCTTGAAATGGCCTGAAAACACTCAAATGCAAAATGTATAGCTTGCATGTTTGTGCATGTGTGTGTGCATGTGTGTGTGTGTGTGTGTGTCAGTGGGAGAGGTGAAAGACCTATGGTGAACTTCAAAGCATGCTAGAGGTAACCGGGTTTGTGTGCTGTAAATAGGGCTCCGAGTTAAACATTTTTAAAAGCCTGAGAAAGTGGGGGAAGTGAGAAAGCATGCTTTTTTCTAAAAGAACTGAATGAAAACCCCATGAGTTCATTTATTAATGCGGGTGAGTAACTCTCAGAGCTGTTAATGACATTATCAATGGCATTAAAATGATGAAAATGGTGAAGTATGTGTTCGATTACAGAAGACGAGTTACAGTAAGTCTGCACACAAGATAGCATCAGCGTACCACAGACACAGAAATACTTCTCTGACTGCTGGGGCTGCCAAACTGAAAGTGGATGCCGCTTTTAAAGCAATGGTACTTATGAGGACACATGGGAGCTGCAAAACTGACACACACTGAATTCTACCTGTGTGTGTGTGTGCATTTGAGTGCTTAAGGCGTATAAAACAATGCTTACTTAAAAGACACACGAGAGTTCAGAAGCATAGTGTGTGCCAAAACCTCATAAAATGAGTCTAAACACTAATTCTCATTTTTTCACTTTGACCTTAAGCGTATGAACATGGACTCCCATGACATGCTCTACAAACTTGGTGGCATGACCTTTACATTTTAACCTTTGAACCCCCAGGGACATTTGAACTGCGGGGAGCATTTTCACTTCAATCTCCTTGATCCTTGAGATCAGATCAGTTTGCACACAGTGCTTTGATTTAGTAATGACAGTGAATCTAAAACAATAGCAGTCAATCAGAACATATCTGATGTGGAGCGGGATTTTAGACCAATTAGATTCCAGAGTGGGCGGGGCAATTCAAGCATCAGTTAAAAAATAATTTTCATATCCAGGTTTGAATTTATGGAGTTACATCATAGATATATCATTTCCAGCTATAATTGCAAATTTAAAAAAAACTAAGTTATTTGTTGCTGTTTGTTAATTGTCTTTAAATATAAGTGCTGTCAAAAATTAATGAATTAATCACATTTTTTCTGTAATTAATCGTGATTTTTGATATTTTTAAACTCTCCAAATTAATGTAGAAACAACTTAAATACAGTATTATTTTAAATATTTGGTATCTTTTTATGAATGAAGGCCAGAATCACTAACACTGATGTCTCTATGAGACATTAATGATAGACATTCAACATCACAGGATCATTCTGTGTGTTATTGTTCGTTGAAGCACGAAAGAAAACTCGATACTGGTGTGCGTCTTTCTGAGCGTTGTGTGTGTGTGTGTGTGTGTGTGTCATAGTCAGGACATTCACAGTCAGTGTGTTCTCTTCTGTCTTTCTGAGCGTTGTGTGTGTGTGTGTGTGTGTGTCATAGTCAGGACATTCACAGTCAGCGCATTCTCTTCTGTCTTTCTGAGCGTTGTGTGTGTGTGTGTGTGTGTGTGTGTGTGTGTCATAGTCAGGACATTCACAGTCAGCGCATTCTCTTCTGTCTTTCTGAGCGTTGTGTGTGTGTGTGTGTGTGTGTGTGTGTGTGTGTGTGTGTGTGTGTGTGTGTGTGTGTGTGTGTGTGTGTGTGTGTGTCATAGTCAGGACATTCACAGTCAGTGTGTTCTCTTCTGTATTTCTGAGCGTTGTGTGTGTGTGTGTGTGTGTGTGTGTGTGTGTGTGTGTGTATGTCATAGTCAGGACATTCACAGTCAGTGTGTTCTCTTCTGTATTTCTGAGCGTCGTGTGTGTGTGTGTGTGTGTGTGTGTGTCATAGTCAGGACATTCACAGTCAGTGTGTTCTCTTCTGTATTTCTGAGCGTTGTGTGTGTGTGTGTGTGTGTGTGTGTGTGTATGCGTGTGTGTGTGTGTGTCATAGTCAGGACATTCACAGTCAGTGTGTTCTCTTCTGTCTTTCTGAGCGTTGTGTGTGTGTGTGTGTGTGTGTGTGTGTGTATGTCATAGTCAGGACATTCACAGTCAGTGTGTTCTCTTCTGTATTTCTGAGCGTTGTGTGTGTGTGTGTGTGTGTGTGTGTGTGTGTGTGTGCATGTCATTGTCAGGACATTCACAGTCAGCGCGTTCTCTTCTGTCTTTCTGAGCGTTGTGTGTGTGTGTGTGTGTGTGTGTGTGTCATAGTCAGGACATTCACAGTCAGCGCGTTCTCTTCTGTCTTTCTGAGCGTTGTGTGTGTGTGTGTGTGTGTGTGTGTCATAGTCAGGACATTCACAGTCAGCGCGTTCTCTTCTGTCTTTCTGAGCGTTGTGTGTGTGTGTGTGTGTGTGTCATAGTCAGGACATTCACAGTCAGCGCGTTCTCTTCTGTCTTTCTGAGCGTTGTGTGTGTGTGTGTGTGTGTGTGTGTGTGTGTATGTCATAGTCAGGACATTCACAGTCAGCGCGTTCTCTTCTGTCTTTCTGATCGTTGTGTGTGTGTGTGTGTGTGTGTGTATGTCATAGTCAGGACATTCACAGTCAGCGCGTTCTCTTCTGTCTTTCTGAGCGTTGTGTGTGTGTGTGTGTCATAGTCAGGACATTCACAGTCAGCGCGTTCTCTTCTGTCTTTCTGAGCGTTGTGTGTGTGTGTGTGTTTGTGTGTCATAGTCAGGACATTCACAGAGAGCGCGTTCTCTTCTGTCTTTCTGAGCGTTGTGTGTGTGTGTGTGTGTGTGTGTGTGTGTGTGTGTGTGTGTGTGTGTCATAGTCAGGACATTCACAGTCAGCGCGTTCTCTTCTGTCTTTCTGAGAGTTGTGTGTGTGTGTGTGTGTGTGTGTGTGTCATAGTCAGGACATTCACAGAGAGCGCGTTCTCTTCTGTCTTTCTGAGCGTTGTGTGTGTGTGTGTGTGTGTGTGTGTGTGTGTGTTTGTGTGTGTCATAGTCAGGTCATTCACAGTCAGTGCGTTCTCTTCTGTCTTTCTGAGCGTTGTGTGTGTGTGTGTGTGTGTGTATGTGTGTGTGTGTTTGTGTGTGTCATAGTCAGGACATTCACAGAGAGCGCGTTCTCTTCTGTCTTTCTGAGAGTTGTGTGTGTGTGTGTGTGTGTGTGGGTGTCATAGTCAGGACATTCACAGAGAGCGCGTTCTCTTCTGTCTTGTCGCCCTTGAATGGTTTAAAAGCATTTGCATGAATAAGAGCGTGATCATATAATGTAACGCTTTAAAAATAAAAAATTATAGGCAGAGTAAGTACAAATCTAAACTAATGTCCTGACTGGAGCAGCCCTGAAAAAAAAAAGAAAGTATAAATCTTATGACAATGACTCAATAGCACCACGGCAAACCCCTTATTTTGGTGTTCAGGTTTTACTATGTTAATGGGACAGTCATAGATGGGAATCTACTGGGAAAGGAAATCGAATACGTTTCCAGTCTCTCAGGTATGCAGACAGTACGATGACAAAGAACAGTCCAACAGTGCAAACATCCAATGAGTGGCTGGAATGCTGAAACTATGATGTCACAGGGGGAGGAGCCCAGACGATGTTTTGTGGTGGCGGTGAGGAGGGGGCGGACCACACCTTTCAGGTAAATGTGTCTCCCTGTAATGACAGGTAATCCTGCCGGTATTTTTAGCTCAGTGATGGGAGGAGGCCCTGACATGTGTGACGGTAAGGATTTGTATTTCCATTTACGCACAGAACAAGCAACCAAACAAAAGCGGCTTGTATGGAGGGGTGAATCACAGACAGGAACAAGTGCTCTAGAGATAAATGACAGGTTGACAAAGACCCTTTCAACACTGAAACCACTCTCTGTTTGCTCCACCTCACTCTTGGACTCATAATAGTCGGTTTTAGTCATCAGGCACCTTAAAGAGCTTTCACAATGTATCGTTGCATCACGAGACTTACTACATACCTCTGCATGAGTCCGATAGGTCACATGATGACAATAACCAATGAAAATGACCACAGTTTGACTACATTTGATTTGATTACATTATTATTACTGGTCACTTTTTCTCATGTTTATGATACTTTTGAATGGTGGTTTTGCATGATTTTTTAAGCTTGTAAGCTTCAGTGCCAACATGACAATCTAATTTTATATATTTGTATTTCACAGAAACATGAGGGTGAGTAGAAATGGTTTTGTTTTGTACAATCCATCATTTAACTATGGAAACTTGTTTCCGCCACAAAAAAAAACGTTTTAAAAGATAATTGCGACTTTATCTTGCAATTCTGATTTTTTTCTTTTTTTTCTTTATAGAGATATTAAGTCAGAATTGTGTGAAAAAAAGTCAGAATTGTGGGATATAAAGTCAGAATTGTGAGATATAAAGTCAGAATTGAGAGATATAAAGTCAGAATTGAGAGATATAAAGTCAGAATTGAGAGATATAAAGTCAGAATTGAGAGATATAAAGTCAGAATTGAGAGATTTAAAGTCAGAATTGTGTGATAAAAAGTCGGAATTGTGGGATATAAAGTCAGAATTGAGAGAAATAAAGTCAGAATTGAGAGAAATAAAGTCAGAATTGAGAGATTTAAAGTCAGAATTGTGGGATATAAAGTCGGAATTGTGGGATATAAAGTCAGAATTGAGAGATATAAAGTCAGAATTGTGTGAAAAAAAGTCAGAATTGTGGGATATAAAGTCAGAATTGAGAGATATAAAGTCAGAATTGTGTGATAAAAAGTCGGAATTGTGGGATATAAAGTCAAGATTGAGAGAAATAAAGTCAGAATTGTGAGATATAAAGTCAGAATTGTGAGATATAAAGTCAGAATTGTGAGATATAAAGTCAGAATTGTGGGATATAAAGTCAGAATTGAGAGAAATAAAGTCAGAATTGTGAGATATAAAGTCAGAATTGTGGGATATAAAGTCAGAATTGTGAGATATAAAGTCAGAATTGAGAGAAATAAAGTCAGAATTGTGAGATATAAAGTTAGAATTGAGAGATATAAAGTCAGAATTGAGAGATATAAAGTCAGAATTGAGAGATATAAAGTCAGAATTGAGAGAAATAAAGTCAGAATTGTGAGATATAAAGTTAGAATTGTGGGATATAAAGTCAGAATTGTGAGATATAAAGTCAGAATTGTGATATATAAAGTTAGAATTGAGAGATATAAAGTCAGAATTGTGAGATATAAAGTTAGAATTGAGAGATATAAAGTCAGAATTGTGAGATATAAAGTCAGAATTGTGGGATATAAAGTCAGAATTGAGAGATATAAAGTCAGAATTGAGAGATATAAAGTCAGAATTGAGAGAAATAAAGTCAGAATTGTGAGATATAAAGTTAGAATTGTGGGATATAAAGTCAGAATTGTGAGATATAAAGTCAGAATTGTGATATATAAAGTTAGAATTGAGAGATATAAAGTCAGAATTGTGAGATATAAAGTTAGAATTGAGAGATATAAAGTCAGAATTGTGAGATATAAAGTCAGAATTGTGGGATATAAAGTCAGAATTGTGAGATATAAAGTTAGAATTGAGAGATATAAAGTCAGAATTGTGAGATATAAAGTCAGAATTGAGAGATATAAAGTCAGAATTGAGAGATATAAAGTCAGAATTGTGAGATATAAAGTCAGAATTGTGAGATATAAAGTCAGAATTGTGAGATATAAAGTCAGAATTGTGGGATATAAAGTCAGAATTGTGGGATATAAAGTCAGAATTGTGGGATATAAAGTCAGAATTGTGAGATATAAAGTCAGAATTGTGGGATATAAAGTCAGAATTGTGGGATATAAAGTCAGAATTGTGGGATATAAAGTCAGAATTGTGAGATATAAAGTCAGAATTGTGAGATATAAAGTCAGAATTGTGGGATATAAAGTCAGAATTGTGAGATATAAAGTCAGAATTGTGATATATAAAGTCAGAATTGTGAGATATAAAGTCAGAATTGTGAGATATAAAGTCAGAATTGTGAGATATAAAGTCAGAATTGAGGGATATAAAGTCAGAATTGTGGGATATAAAGTCAGAATTGTGAGATATAAAGTCAGAATTGTGATATATAAAGTCAGAATTGTGGGATATAAAGTCAGAATTGTGGGATATAAAGTCAGAATTGAGAGAAATAAAGTCAGAATTGTGAGATATAAAGTCGGAATTGTGGGATATAAAGTCGGAATTGTGGGATATAAAGTCAGAATTGTGAGATATAAAGTCAGAATTGTGAGATATTAAGTCAGAATTGTGGGATATAAAGTCAGAATTGTGGGATATAAAGTCAGAATTGTGGGATATAAAGTCAGAATTGTGAGATATTAAGTCAGAATTGTGGGATATAAAGTCAGAATTGTGGGATGTAAAGTCAGAATTGTGGGATATAAAGTCAGAATTGTGGGATATAAAGTCAGAATTGTGGGATATAAAGTCAGAATTGTGGGATATAAAGTCAGAATTGTGAGATATAAATTCAGAATTGTGGGATATAAAGTCAGAATTGTGGGATATAAAGTCAGAATTGTGAGATATAAAGTCAGAATTGTGAGATATAAAGTCAGAATTGTGGGATATAAAGTCAGAATTGTGAGATATAAATTCAGAATTGTGGGATATAAAGTCAGAATTGTGGGATATAAAGTCAGAATTGTGGGATATAAAGTCAGAATTGTGGGATATAAAGTCAGAATTGTGAGATATAAAGTCAGAATTGTGGGATATAAAGTCAGAATTGTGGGATATAAAGTCAGAATTGTGAGATATAAAGTCAGAATTGTGGGATATAAAGTCAGAATTGTGTATTAAAAAATGAAGTGCAGAACTCGCAATTCTGACTTTATTTCTATGAATTGCGTGGTATAAACTCAAAATTGTGAGAAAAACGTCAGAATTGTGAGTTAAAAAGTTGCAATTACCTTTTTTATTTTTTTTTATTCTGTGGTGGAAACAAGCCTCCATATTTAACCCTCTGTACGTCAGGCTGACGTCAGAAACACAAACCACAAGCTTTTCTGTCAAGGAAATTAAACAACGATTAAACTGAACGGGCATCAAGTGCAGCTGATACTGGCATGTTATGCATTCTTCTGAACACTGTGAGCCTCAGATTCCACAACAAACCACATGCCATTTATTTGCTCTGAGAGAGAATCCACAATCTGCATTTGAGGGCTAACTCTTACCGTCATATACTACGCTAAACATTTTGGGGGAAAAATGTTACCTAAGCATGTGTTTCATGTGGTAACACCTAAATTAGCTAGTCAAGTCAAAAAGATTTAACTGGATTAAATTCACCAATTTAGGCTCAAAGATGAAACCCTAACACTCAAAATACTTCATTGGTTTCAGTAGGACAAACTTAAATTAACCAAACATTTAGAACCTTCTTTTTCTTTTGAGTTCACAGCACTGACATATTTCAAGTAAACTGAGCTGATTGATTGTTTTGAGTTGTATGAACTCATTTCCTTTCATTTTAGACTAACTTGAGTTTAAATGAAATTGGGCTAGGATTTTTTATTTCCCAGCATGCTTTGCCCATGGCACTCAAAAGGGAGAGTAAATGCTAAAATTAAGTGTTATATAATGTTTTTTGTGCAAGATTAATGGTAAGGGAGATTTAGTAGCGATTCATGTTTTGTTATGCAAATTTTAGAAGAGTTTATGTTAATGTAGAGAGTTACCATGGTGACGAGTGGCATTACTGTTACATGTTTTAAGTTGCTGTACTCAGAAAGTTGCTATTGTTAACATGTTAGCAAGTTTGCATTTTCTGAATTGGTTTGTTATAGCTAGCAAATAGAGATAACCTGATCATTTTAAGTTAAATTTATAAAGTATAGTGTCCTCAAATATTTCACATTAAAAACAATAAATGAGTGTGTTACTTAAACTTTGAGTTTCTTAACTTAAAAATTCGGACAACTTATTAGGGTTTACGGTTCATTTGATTTGCAAGAACTCAACATAAATAGTTAATTAACTAAATATTTTAGGTTAATTGCTATCAAAATGTTTAAATTAGCCAACTCAGTACTTCAAGTTAGGAGTGATTAACATGCATGAGTACCACAAACTCAAAACTTAATAGTTCTGCTTACTTAAAATTGGGAACATCATAACTCTCAAGAATTTGATGTAACTAATTACCTCAATTTTCTTTTGAGTTAGCCCAACTTATTCGGGTTTACAGTGTGTGGGTGGGCCAGCACATGGTTATTTTGGGCAGGACCTCCTGTAAAGCTGGGTCTGAACATGAATACATTAGGTGTACCAACAAAAATTATTCAAATTAAGGTAGTAATAACAAATGCATAAGTAGGTTGTAATAGCCTACACTGTAAACCCCAATAAGTTGGCAAAACTCCAAAAAATTGAGACAATCGGTTGCATCAATATTTTTAAGTTAAGAAATGTAAAGTTTAAGCAAGCAGAACTTGCAGATTTTAATGTTGTACTCATACCTTTTAATTGCTCTGAACTTGAAATATTTGAGTAAGCCAATTCATACATTTAACTTAAAAATATCATGTAATCTCACATTTTTAGTAGTGGAAACTTGACTAGCTAATTCAATAAATATCACCTTACTAGTTGGTTACACAATGCTTTGGTAGCATTAGTTGCTGAACGAGGACAGCAATATAATACATTTAACATATATCTGTTCTCAAACTAAGCTCATGCTCCACTCATCACCAAAAAACCCAACATAACAGAAACTCTTCTAAACTAGCATAACAAAACATTAAACGCTACTAAATATCCCACTTAATGTTAATCTTGCACCAAAGAAAACATTATATAACACTTAATTTTGGCATTTTACTGTCACTTTTGAGTGTCATGGCAAAGCATGCTGGGAAGTCGAAATCCCAGCCCAGTTTTGGTTAAATTTAAGTTAGTCTAAATTAAAAGAAGCAAGGTCATAAAACTCAAAACATCACTAAAAAGTGCTGGGTTAAAAACAACCCAAGTTGGGTTGAAAATGGACAAACCCAGTGACTGGGTTGTTTTAACCTAATGTTTGCACAATGTGCTTGGCAGTTTTATTTAACACAACTATTGTTTAAAAATGACTATATGGCTAACTTAAAATGAACCAAAAATAGGTTGGAAATTAAAAATCCGACACATAATAATGAAAAGGTGAACATTTATTAATAAACAATTTAATAAATGTTTATTGTTTAATTATTATTCATTACACTTTTTTACATATTCATGTATTAAACATATTAATAAATACTAATCCCCAAAATATTTTGGGTTCATTTTAAGCAAGCAATATAGTATTTTTTAGACAATAGTCAAGTTAAATAAAACTACCCAGCACGTTGGGCAAACATTTAACCCAACCGCTGGGTTAAAACAACCCAGTCACTGGGTTTGTCCATTTTCAACTTGGGTTGTTTTTCCCAAAGAGTGACTTAAAAAGTGTCAGTTTTGAGAACTCGAAAGAAAAAGAAAGTTCTAAATACTCATAAAAGTGAATTTGTTTGAACTCATTTGAGTTGGCTCTACTCAAACAAATCAATTATTTTGTTACATTTATACTTGAAACGATACTCTAATCTCTTCAATCACATTTCCAACGTGCTTTAAATAGTTCGGGTTTAAAAAAAAACTTTTTTGTATGCTTCCAATGTACAAAATGCACTGCAAAAATAAATGTGAGTGTGTTTAAATCGTATGCTTTTAATCACACTTCAGTGCCATTACCTTTGGCTTTCCTGTAGCTCAAACAGTAAAGCATGGTGCTAGCAACGCCAAGGTCATGGGTTCGATTCCCAGGGAAAGCAAGAACTGATTAAATGTAAAATGTGTACCTTGAATGCAATGTAAGTCGCTTTGGATAAAAGCGTCTGCCAAATGCATAAATGTAAATGTACCTTCCATCCGGCTGAGCTGTTGCTGTCACCCTTATCTTTGAAGTAAGGCACGCTCTTCACCATCCACTCGTAGATCTGAGACAGGGTGAGCCGCTTCTCCGGGGAGCTCTCGATCGCCTTGGTGATGAGATCCGCGTATGACATATTCCCCCATGCGTTCCTGCGAGACGAGCTGCTCTTCCTCTGGGCCGCCGCCGGGCTGGAGCCGCTGGCAGGGGCGGGGAGCGGCGGCACCTGTTGCGGGTGCGTCAGCTGGGGATTCGGCTGCTGGGGATGCTGTTGCTGGGGATGAACGCAGTTGTCCTGGCAGTGGAAGTCGTTCAGAAGCACGGGTTTCTCCTCCGGGTAGTCCTCGGTCTCCTCTAGTAAACTTAGGCTGTTGATAAAGTCCACGATGCCTTGCTCCGGCTTGCCGGACGGCGCCGGGGAGGACGTGTTCGAGCTCCCCGGCTCGCTGAACTCCGGTCGGTGCAGCGGCCAGGTGCATGAGCGCGGCCGGGAGAGAGGCTCGAAATCCGGGTCGATGTCAACCAGCTGTTGCTGCGCTTCTGCCATCACAAAATCAAAGCCAAGTCAGCTGACTGTCCTCAAACAGATGATAAGTGCAGTGAAGATTCCGTCTAGTTTGCCAACACTAATAATCGCACATGATCAGATCTGACTGACAATGAAGCCCTGCGTCTGATAGCACTCAGCGATGTGTTGCTCGTACCATAGCGCGGTTTTAAATGACTCTTATGAAGCGCTTTCGTGCAGCAGCGTGTTTTAGAGTAGAGTGCGCTGGCCACGCCCACATTGGGAGTGAGAGCCGCGTCAGCCAATCACAAGCGCGCATTCAAAAGGTAAACAGAGATTACGTTTGCATAACCCACGCTACTCCAGTTTATCCTTATGGCAGGCTGTTTTTACAAAGTAGTGTCTATTTTGTGTTAATTGAGTGATTCAGTAGTGTCCATTTTCAATTTCACTAGGCTAACTTCATTAGATGTACTTATCCATTCAAGATAGATCCACTAGTAGTTGTTAAAGGCACAATGTGTAAGATTTTATATAATGTTATATATTTAGTTGACTTGTGTACTTACATTATCCCAAACGTTTCCAAGAACACAAAAAAATGCTGGGTTGAAAATGGACAAACCCGGGGCACGTTCAAAGCTCAAACGTTTTGCTACGGTTTCCGGTTGAACGTCATGTTTTCTGGAAACGGTGCAACAGTTTTGAGATGCGTTTTATCTCGTTTGGTGGGTGTGTCAAAAATGTCAGCCCAATCAGCAGCAACATGTATATAAAACACGCGCGCGGTATTAAAGAGAGCTCACACATATGGGTCCAAGTAAAGTTGTTTACAAATGTGTCCGCTGCAGCTCAGTTTGTATACACAACAATTGAAGATATTAGAAGACATGATTGTCGTAAAAAAAAAATTATACAGTATATATATCAACATGATGATGTATATATTTATATTTTTAGCTTCATTGCAAGGCAAATTTCATATATGGTAATTAAGTGCTTTACATAAAAATGAGAAAGAAAATACAAGCTATTAAAAAAGTAAGAACTAGAAATAAAATAAAATAAAATTAGAATTGATTACCAGGAGATAAAAAAGGTTCATTAAATGGGATTGGGATATGTTGTCTTTTTTTCTGGACGGCAAGGGCAGTGATTGCATGTATTTTGCAGTATTAAACACGTATTTATATCAATTTCATCAGGCTCCGAAAAATTCCTCAAAAAGAACACAAAAATGGCCTTCTCAGCTGCCATAGTTGCAACTCTTGCGTCATCAGAACAGGGTGTTCAACACAGCACCGTTTCCGTTTAAAAAACGTTTTGCAACGTTTTGTTGGGGCTGAATGCAGCCCCAGTGAATGGGTTGTTTTAACCCCGCGGTTGGGTTAAATGTTTGCTTAAAACAACCCAATCGCTGGATTTAACCCAGCATTTTCTAGAGTGAATGTTTAAATCCAGATAAATAAGCAATTTTAACCAGGACACGGACCGCGCGTCACCTATCAATCACATCACACCCACATTACTTTGGGTTTTATTTTGTAGAAACTATGGAAACACTAAATACACTTTATATTCTTGCTGCGTCCCAATTCGCATGCTATCTGTATTAAATAGTATTTGAAAATAGAATTAGTATGTCCCAAATCTTAGTATGTTGAAAAGAGTATTTCCAAGATTACCGGATGGTCTACTATTTCCGGATTCGATTAGAACTACAAACGCGGATAAAAAGTGTTAAAAAAAACTACAAACATGACGGTTATGCGAGTCTGACGGTTAAGTAGAGAGGGTTAGATAAAGTGGTTTGAGTGAGCAATTATCAGAATTTAACCTGACGAAAATATATTTATTCAATATTATCCAGCTTATATTTCACCTGCAGCTGCATTGAGAACTTTTGTAATGATACGTTTGGCCATTAACTTTGCGAACACATGAGAGGAGTCTCTGCATTAAAGACTCGCGAATGGCAGATCGACGTGCGACTACTTTTCTCGCCGATACGGTAGGAAATTAAATTGAATGTGGAGGATTTGAACTGTGGCGATGATTGACCGGGTAGTTTAAACGGGATGCACGTAACTAATTCTGCCTTCACGTGCTATAGGAAATGTCTTTAAAAACTTTAAAAGTTAAGTATGTCCCAAAGCTTTATAAAAACGGGGGTGTGATGTTATGATTGACAGCTGAGATTGACTAGCCTGGCTCCGCCTACGTACTTCCGCTCAATTTTCATTTTCCTTCATTACTCCGTCTGGGATTGTGGTATATTCTCTGGTTTTCTTCGAACAAATTTTAACCGGTCCAATCAGCGAACAGAGGGAGTGGCTGAGAACGTTAGCGATTGGTTATGGCAGATCCAGAGTGGCTCTGGGCAGATCCAATAGTTTTAAACTTCAACAGAGGACCCGCCTTCAAGGAAGTAAACGCTTGTCAATGGAGAGTGGCCAGAGTAGGACCAGGCTAGAGATTGACAGCTTCTCTGAGAGAAGTCGTCACTGAGGCACTAACAGACATTTTTCGGGAACTTCGGGAGGAGCTTTAACTTTAATCTTTACATTTCCATAACTGTTTATTACACAAAAAGTTGTTGATTAGCCGGGAGTGTGGACGGGACCTTGATATATCGCGGCTCAACTTCGCGCTCATGACTGCGCAGACTCAAGACCCAAAATATCAGCACCATATACCATTCATACGTCGACGGAAGAAAGTGAAGGTGCATCTTCTTTTATAGTCTATGGTTTTATTAGACAGGTGAGCATCTGTTTGGATCATTCATGGACATAAACTAATGATTGTTCTCCAGCTCAACACAATTTAGTCTAAGGGCGTTTTCACACCTGAAAGTCCGCACCAAGGTCCGAACCGAAGTTCATGTTTTGATACATTTTATACATTCGGTTAGTTTTGGTTTGGTTTCACATTGCAATTATGCGAGCGGACTACAGAACTTTACACGACACACTTGCGTCCACTCGTCATCATATATGTGGGCGGCATCTGGACATTGATTGGTTTGTAAACGGACGTGTGTCTGACGTCAAGAGTGAATGAACGGACGCATATTGTTGCCACTATTGAACAGTGCGCATTGGCATTGCTTGACTATTTTCTTTTCTTTACGTTTAAAAGTGGACATTTCAAGCTTTATATACACATATTTCTCATGTTTGTGAGACAAGTAGCTGCTGAGTTTTGGTTTATTTGAGACTTGCTCCCGCAATTATTGTCTGCTATAGACTATTTGCTTCTTATTTATTAAAGGTCCTGTTCTTCGTGATCCCATTTTTCAAACTTTAGTTAGAGTGTAATGTTGCTGTTAGAGCATATATAATACCGGTAAAATTATAAAGCTCAAAGTTCAATGCCAAGCGAGATATTTTATTTGACAGAAGTTCCCTTTCAAAGCCTACAGCGAACGGCCGGTTTGTTCTACATCCCTGTACTTCCTGCTTTAATGACGTCAGTAGAACAGTTTGTTGACTAAACTCCGCCCACAAGAATCCGCGGAAAAGGGGGCGTGGTCTTGTTGCTCCCTCGTGGAGAAGAGGAAGTGTTGCGTTCGGTTCGGTTGCGTTTGTCGCCATGTCGTTCAGACGCTGTTATTTTCATCCCGGAGTCAAATCACCTTTGTTTGGCCTTCAGGGGCTGTAGTTTGAGCGCGTTCATCTCCCCGTTATGGTAAGAGGCGCGACCTTTCCGGGCAACGTGCGCTAAACTGCTGTCCAATCACAACACGGGAACCGCTGGCACAATCAGAACTCGTTACGTATTTCTGAAGGAGGGACTTCATAGAACGAGGAAATCTTTCAAGCCGTTTTGAGGACAGTGAAAAAACAGCAGTATACAGATAAGTAAATTGTGTTAAAAATATAGTTTTTTTTTACACGCGAAACATGAACACATGTTATATTGCACACTGTAAACACAATCAAAGCTTCAAAAAAACACTAAAAACGGGACCTTTAAATCCAGGCAATTATCTGATTTAACGTTGATTAAAATTAAGATACAATTTATACAAAACGAAATTCACATAAAAAAAAAGGCTTTCTAAGCAAAATCATACAACATTTCTTTCAAAATCATTTGTGACCTTCTGTCTTCTGACATATTGCGCATCTTTTCATTTTTCATAATACAACGTAGCCGAGATTAAATTTAAAAATAACATTATAATATTTAAACATAAACAGGAACTTCCTGTAAATGGTCTGAAAGTACGAACTATACAGAAAATGCTTTCACACTAGAAACGAACCGAACCTTTGTTCAGTTTGATCCGGACAGAGACGACCTCTTTTCGTCAGACCAAATTTCGTCTGTTTGGTCCGGACCGTGGTACGGGGAAGGTTTCACACCTGTAATTTTGATTCAGACCAAACTGAAAAGTCAGAAAATCCGGACCAAACAAGGTAGGTGTGAAAGCGCCCTTTTTGTTTAAATCTGGCGTTCTTGATTTACCGCGAGTGCCATGTTTTACCACCTAATATGATCTCGCTCACTGCAGTGTGAACAAGTGTTTCATAGTAGCGCAGAGTGAACGCACAGAGTAGCATTATAACATCACTTTAACACACTCAGATGTGTGTGATATGATAAAACAGAGCTGCGTTACCCCACACACACACAAGCGGAAGAAGCGGAAGCGCTCATCTGCGACAGAATAAAAGCTCCGCCAAATCAAGGGTCATCATGCTATGCCTTTGTTTTGAATAAGCGACCTCTAGTGGCGAAAAATTACATATTGTGCCTTTAATAGAAACATTTCTCACTAGTTAAGAAGTGAATAGTTAATATCTGAGCAACAGATCCCCATATGATTCAGTGGCAAAAATGTGCAATTCATTACCAGTAATAGTGGGGTAGTTACTTATCATTATCGTACTGGTAGCAAGTCAAATTAACGGGTTGTGGCCAGTGTTAATTTTGACAGCAAATTTGGATTTAGTTTTAGTCATAGTCTTTTGACTAAAATGCCATTTAGTTTTAGTCATATTTTAGTCACCTGAATTGTTTTTAGTTTTAGTCGACTAAATATCATAAGATTTTAGTCGACTAAATCTACAGTAGATTTAGTCTCCTAAAATCTAATGAATTTAGTTCAATTGTAATACATTAAGCATTTAAGCATTACATAACCGACTGTCACTTGAACTGACATTTTGACATTTTGTTTTTGACATTAAACATACACGAAAGAGCTCAATTCACTTTTTTGTCTTTTTTTTAAAAACAGCTATATAGTTTTTATAACTTTGTATTTCTGTTTTAGTCAGTAACCCATATCTGGTTAAGCTAAAGCTTCAAATAAGTTTGTTTATTTATTTTTTTAAATTTCAGTTAACATTTA
>NC_137118.1:4171469-4253969 GCF_949357685.1 Gobio gobio
AATCGGATCGCTCTGAAATCGTTCATCTGTACTTTTATATTACAGGGAAAGATTAAAAACTGATATGTTATTCCGCATTCATACAACAAATCGTTACTCACCGACCTGTTGATCCGAGAACCGACAGGTTTAGACATTTTTCTAAGACACTATTTATTATTTCTAATTATTTAATGTATTTAGCTAATTATATCTAGGTTCTTAGGTTATAGCACAATGTTAGCTCAATCATGATTACAACAAACATATTTTTCGTGTTCATCGAGTTGCTTTTTGATTTGATTGTTCAAAAGAACCGATTCTCCGAAGTGAGTCGACTTCCTATCTGTAGTAAAAACGACGGTTTAGGAACTAACCACACCTTTGGATGATAGCCACAAGCTATGAATCCTCTTTTTACTTTCATTAATGAAGTTTCCCTAAAGTATGATTGTCACTCCTTGTTCTAATATACAGTATACACCCTTGAGGCATCACCAAGAAATGTGTTTGTAAAGAAAATGTCAAATGTTTTCCCTGAGGTGATTTTTATGCATGCTTACATGGTGTTGTATTTTGAAGGGTTAATTAACCCAAACATTTGCTTACCTTTCAAACCTGGAAAACCTAACAAGCTCAAACCATTAAATAATTGTTCCAATTTGAAAGAAGATAACAGAATACACAAATCAAATATGCAAATTTATTAAGAAATCACATTTTCTTCTCCTGTGTCTCTTTCGTTTTCCTTGTAGAATTGTACTATGACAGAGGAAACCATCATGAGTTTGTCTCTCTGGTAAAGGATTTAGCTCGTCCTGGAGAAATGGCTCAATCTCAGACCTTTGACTTTGAGTTCACACACGTGGAGAAACCGTACGAGTCTTACACAGGCCAGAATGTAAAACTACGGTATGTGTTCTTGTCATATTGTGTGTGTGAGGTGAGGTGAGCTGACGCAAAATGTTGTAAGTTTATTTAAATATCTAAATGGTTTCATTATAAACTCTCATTTCCCCCCTCAGCTATTTCCTTCGGGCAACCATCAGCAGGAGACTGAACGACATCTGCAAAGAGATGGACATCGTAGTGCACACACTCAGCACATATCCAGAACTCAACTCCTCCATAAAGATGGAAGTGGGAATTGAGGACTGTCTGCATATTGAGTTTGAGTACAACAAGTCCAAGTAAGTCTGAAAAAACAGCCAAGATGTTAAAATAGTTCAGTAAAATGTACATTTGGATCCTACATTTGTTTTTTTTTCTCTCCTGGAAATCTTGAAAATGGCAGGTATCATCTGAAAGATGTGATTGTGGGGAAGATCTATTTCCTATTGGTGCGGATTAAGATCAAACACATGGAAATCGATATTATTAAACGGGAGACTACAGGGACCGGGCCAAACGTGTACCATGAAAATGACACCATTGCGAAATACGAGATTATGGATGGAGCACCTGTCCGAGGTATGAAACAATTCTTAAAGGGAAAGTTCACCCAAAAATGACAATTATCCCTCAAGCCGTCCTAGGTGTATATGACATTCTTCTTTCAGACGAACACATTCAGAGTTTTATTAAATTATATCCTGGCTCTTCCCAGCTTTGTGTTTTTGAAGCTACAAAAAATACATCCGTCCATCATAAAAGTAATCCATACAACTCCAGTGGGTTATTAACTCTAGAACCGCCAGAGGTCGCTGTATACCTAAAACCGCCAGCGGG
Organism: Gobio gobio; assembly: GCF_949357685.1. Classification (NCBI taxonomy): domain Eukaryota; kingdom Metazoa; phylum Chordata; class Actinopteri; order Cypriniformes; family Gobionidae; genus Gobio; species Gobio gobio. The sequence goes on from NC_137118.1 coordinate 4,173,177, forward strand.
TAAAATTTACCCATGCAGATTATTACTGTATTGATACGGCTAAAAACGTATCAAATATATGAATATGTCACTGTATTATGCCACTGTCTTCACAAAGTAATGTATGAAGTCATGAAATGATTATTTTTAGTCATCAACTATGTTTTTGTCCTGTTTTATGCTATTTTAAGCAGATACACAAATCACTTTTTGGTGACTATAGGCTAAACCATCCTGCAATGACGACGAGACTTAGATGGAAATAAATACATATTTGGGTGGTGTAATATTATAATAAAATGCCATTAATCCCATATTAAGATAACCCATGTTATTTAAATTACTAAAATATCCTAAATAGACAATGAAGAGCAATAATAATTCACAGCACTGCATAAGATGTATGACAACTTACGATAATGATAACATACGCACAGTTTGACCTAATTAATTATTAATTTGTATAGTTATACCATTTATAATTTGAATAAGAGAACAACACCAATAAACTTGGGATAATCATGAAAAAAAATGTATTCATTCCATCATATTGGATGACTTGAATAAATAGCAACACATTAGCAAACAATACTCAATAGAACATTGCAAAACAAAAATGTATAATTGATCCAAAGATCGAACATTTATAAATTTGACCGTGCGTTGTGTGACTGTTTACAGTAAGCCGACGCTTTGCTCAAACACAGCACGAAAATAGAGGAATTATATAGGGGTAAATTTGACCCGCTGGCGCTTATAGGTATAAATGCCCCGTTTTTAAATCTGGTTTTATCTAAACAATTTTTAACAACAGGGGATTGTAAATAACACAGTTTTAGTAAAAGTCAGTGACTGGGAGACTTGGATATTTTATTGGAAATCTGTTATGTACATTTGAAAAACAGCCATGGGTAAATTTTACCCCGTGTCGGTTCTAGTGTTAAATGCCTTTTGAAGCGAAGTAAGTATTCAACCCTCTATGCACACCTTGGCAATAGAGCTCCTGAGGTCACGTGACCCATTCTGTTTAGGACGCCATTTTGTCAGGCAGGACCAGCCGGCGCCAGCATGAGTTTCAATCAACGGAGTTCACTGCGCACTTTAATTCAAAAGACATAGACTTTTACATAGCAAAACTTAAAGGGTTAGTTCACCCAAAAATGAAAATTCTGTCATTAATTACTTACCCTCATGTCGTTGGACACCCGTAAGACCTCCGTTCATCTTCAGAACACAAATGAAGATATTTTAGTGTAAATCTGATGGCTCTGAAAGGCCTCCATTGGCTGAATGCACTTTACACTCTCAAGACCCTTAAAAGGTACTAAAGACGTCGTTACAAAGTCCATCTCACTACAGTGGTTCTACAATAACTTTATGGAGTGACGAGAATAGTTTTTGTGCGCAAACAAACCTTAAATAACGACTTATATAGTGATGACGATTTCAAAACACGGCATCAAGAAGCTTCGAAGCGTTATGAATCAGCGTGTCAAACCGCCAAACTGATGAAATTTGGCGATCCAAACTGCTGAAGAATCGACTCACTGATTCATAACGCTTCGAAGCTTCATGATGCCGTGTTTTAAAATCATACGTGAGGCAAAAGTAGTTAAGAATGAAGAATAAATTGAAATGCACGGCATTTCAACAACTTACTACAGTAAAATGATTCCCCTTTGCTTTCCCCCGCCTGTTCTGGCATCCTGGCGCACATCAGCTGTCCATCATGTTGAAATAGTAAGGTTTAAACAGTCTGGTTTGAAATTATTTTATAGATACCAATGCTACAGCCGCTCTAGCGCTCCCCTGCCAAAATGGCGGAGTTTAGGCTGCGTGACGTCAACCTCCAGAGCTATATAGAATCACAATTGGCTTGTACATTTTTTAGTGTACTCGCCAGACATATACACTAGTCCATCAAATCCGCAAACCCTTAAGCTATGATAAAGAGACATCCACTCTTGCATTGCGTTCGTGCATTTTGGGGGCGGAGCAATGAAGGTAGGGGTGTGTGTTTTTGGGTTGATTTTCAAATATCAACAGTATTTCTCAGAAACCCAGAAACCACTTAATGCTCCTTTAATGTGAAACACATTGACAATTCACTCATTTTTTTCTATGTTGAAATTTGAACTTTATCTTTTCTGGCTCTAGGTGAATCCATTCCCATCCGCCTTTTTCTGGCTGGGTACGAGATGACGCCCACCATGAGGGACATTAATAAGAAGTTCTCTGTTCGTTATTACCTGAATCTCGTACTTATTGATGAAGAAGAGCGACGTTACTTCAAACAACAGGTTGGTGTTAAAGGCTGTCATTAATTGCTCACCCTCATGTCGTTCCAAACCCATAAAACCGTCTTCAGAACACAAATTAAGATATTTTTGATGAAATCCGAGAGCGCTCTGACTCCACATAAGCCCCTTTCACACATACAGTCTTTACCGGTAAATGATCATGTGTGAACAGGACATTTTCAAAAATACCGTAAATTGGTTCCGGCAATTTACCAGTAAGGGAAGTTGTAACATTACCAGTAAATTACCAGAAATGTGCTCTGTGTGAACACGGAATGAAGATTACCGATATATTGACGTATGGAATCAGAACACAGACGTAGGAAGTCTGCTTTGGGCCAATCATAAAGACTTATGAAGATGATGTGATTACTTTTTAGAGTGGAAAACTGTATTTATCGTGGCGTAGTTGAATAGTAAGAGTTCTGTACATGGAACTGACATACCATGAGCCTCAAACACCATTGTTTCCTCATCTTGTTCTTGAAAAAGACCACTGAAAAACGGCCCATGTTCAAGGCCAGGCGGTATTAACGTGGACCTTGACCTCCGAATCATCAGAACTTCTGCAGGTATTGTGAAGATGAGGACACTATAGTGAAAACGGCAGATCATGGATGTAATTGTTATGTTCCAGGCTGTGCAGGGGGTGTGAGCACTTTTCATAACTTTCCCACAGAACAGAACCGTCAACAGGCAGGGTTGATGTTTATCTATAACCGGATTGAGGAGCGTTCGAGTGTTGGTGCTTGCGGTTGCCAGATTTGAGCAATTTAAATCCCCCAATCAGAGCTTTTCTGTTAAAAGAACACGTATTCTACCTGGTGTTTTACTTAAAATGTGCAATCTGGCAACCATGTGCACGCAAGCTCTCTCTCTGAAAACACCAATAAACAAGTAAGCTGCATTTCAGCAACCGCCATTTGAGATTTTCTGCTTAAAGTGTCATTCAGGTGGTCTGTGTTCTGTCACGACTCACGAGCCGCTTGTGCTGTTTGAGATTGTGTTAGCTGGATAACTGCAACTACTGAAATGAGCCAATCAGAGCAGAGCTCAACATTATTATTCATGACCCTTCCAAATAAGGCAAAAACAGACCATTTCATTCTAGGGACAATTTCTAGGGCTGTGCATGGACCTGTAAAACCACATCTAGACATTTTTTGCTCTTAAATTAAGCCACATACCCTCAATTGTAGATATCAGAGAACAATTTAAAATATTGTTTCAACACTTTTTCAACGTGTGGCGCTCGAGACCCAGCCTTCTTTTCCATGAATCAGCGCTGCGGCTCTGCTGTTGGATACCATTACGCCTGTCTCGTGTTTTTTAAGAGCTAAAATGCGTTCTGTTTGATCATCCGTTATGCCTGTCACTCAGACGTCAAAAAGAACAAATTGAGCAAATTGTGCTTCTCCTCATGCGGGCGGTTGAAGACAACGGCGCAGCGTTTAAAGATCATTTACGATGACTGACATCACAGAATTTTACTGGTATTTTGCTGCTGATGTGTGAATGGTCTCTAGCCGGTAAAAAGCAGAACGCTGTTGCTTGTGTGAACAGCATATTTGTGTATAGTGTTAGACCGATTTATCGGGCCGATATTTGCAATTTTTACGTGTATCGGCATCGGCCGATATTTTTTTTTCCCTGCATTATTTACAGACAGGCGTCCACAGGGCAGCTCTCACCGTCTTCAAACTGTCTTGCTCTCCCTCTCTTGCGCATATTAATCAAAATCAATTGAGAATTGACACGATGGTAAAAGGTCGAAAGACTGAAGTTTCACGTGGAGCATTGGGAGATTTTTTCCTGAATTACCGCTGGTGTTGCTCCACAAGAGATTAAGTTAAGTGCACCTACACACAAAAAAATGCTGGGTTAAAGATAACCCAAGTTGGGTTGAAAATGGACTAACCCAGCAATTGGGTTGTTATAACCTAGCGATTGGGTTGTTTTTACCCAGCAATTGAGTTGTTTTAAGCAAACATTTAACCCAACCGCTGGGTCAAAACAACCCAATTGCTGGGTTAGTCCATATTCAACCCAACTTGGGTTATTTAGCATTTTTTAGAGTGTAACCATTAAATGACTAGGTTGTAAATAGTTTTAAAATGAAGTATAGTACAGTCAGTGTGCACTTTATTATGCTGCTTGCTTGTTGATACTGTGTGCAATAGTGTAATAATTTTATTTATCCTTAAATATTTATTTTCAGAATATATTTAAATTAGGAATTTTATTTTTAATTTATCTTCAAATATCGGCTCAAGAAAATCGGCTGCCCGTATCGGTCATCGGCTAAGGCTGATGAAAAAAGTGCCGGCATCGGCACTAAAAAATCCATATCGGTCGATCCCTATTTGTGTATTTTCAGGTAAAGTCATTCTGATAATTTTACGGTAATTTACCTGTATTGCTGTGTGAAAGGGGCTATAGACAGCAACGTTATTACCACTTTAAGGTCGTAAAGAAAGGTAGTAAAGACATCGTTAAAATAGTCCATGTGACTCCAGTGGGTCAACCTTGATAAAAAAAGTTATGAAGCGACGAGAATAATTTTTGTACCCTCCCACCAGTGCAGCGCTTCCAGGTTCTACATCAGAACGCCGGCTCACTATTGGCTGTTTCCATGAGCACAACAACACATGGTGTGATGCTGACGCAGGAGCTGACCAATCAGTGGCCAATACTGAGCCGCCGTTCTGACTAGAACTCGGAAACGCTGCTGTGTTTACAACGTGACCAGCGTAGGAGAATGACATGGAAGAGAAGAAATTGTTGAATAAAGTCATTATTTTAGGGTTTTTTTCCCGCACAAAAAGTATTCTCATTGCTTCATGACATTTAAAGGGATATTTCCCCCCAAAAATGAAAATTAGCCCATAATTTACTCACCCTCAAGTCATCCTAGGTGTATATGACTTTCTTCTTTCAGATTAATACAATCAGAGTTATATTAAATTATATCCTGACTCTTCCAAGCTTTATAATGGCAGTGAATGGGTGTTTCTGTTTTGAAGTCCATAAAACTGCATCTAACAATCATAAAACTGCTCCACACGGCTCCAGGGGGTTAATAAAGCCCTTCTGAAGCGAAGCGATGCGTTTGTGTAAGAAAAATATCCATATTTAAAATGCTAACCTTCGTACATGTGTTCACAAGAGACTGGCGTTCCAGCGTATGACTTAGTTAGGAGGCACTTTTATGATGGATAGATGCACTTTTATGGCCTTTAAAACAAAAACAAGCATTTGCTGCCATTATAAAGCTTGGAAGCGCCAGGATATAATTTAATATAACTCTGATTTTATTCGTCTGAAAGAAGAAAGTCATATACACCTAGGATGACTTGAGGGTGAGTAAATCATGGGCTAATTTTCATTTTTGGGTGAACTATCCCTTTAAGGTTGAACCACTTTTAACGATGTCTTTGAAAGTGGTAATAATCTTTCAGTCTATGTGGGGTCAGAAAGCTCTTGGATTTCATCAAAAATATCTTCATTTGTGTTCAGAAGATGAACGAAAGTCTTACGGGTTTGGAACGACATGAGGGCGAGGAATTAATGACAGAAGTTCAATTTTTGGGTGAACGAACCCTTTAAATAATAAAAATTAAACGCATCTTAATATGAAAACATTCTGTCCACAAGTACTTATACTTATGCATGCTTGTTTCCCTAGCAGTGGTGAAATACTTACTATTAATGGTTCAGACCATGATCGATTTTGTGTATTATGTATTTCTCATCCTCTGATGGATTCATAGGAGATCACACTATGGAGGAAAGGAGACATTGTGAGGAAGAGCATGTCCCATCAGGCTGCCATCGCCTCCCAGCGCTTCGAGGGCTCGGCAAGCGCGGAGAAAGCTCTCTCTCAAGCTAAAGAGGACAGCAACTAAACCTAACCATGTCAGCGAATCATCTCATATGTGTGTATGTGATCGAGAGAGAGTGTGTGTATGAATCTAAAGAAGGCGCGTGCTCCCAAAATACATTGAGCAACGTGATATTTCACATTCCTAATACAGTTTATGATCAACAAGTCCTTAAGTAGCTTTTAAAAAAAAGGGATGAATGTGAAAAGCAAAAACCCTGATTCCAAAAACCATGATTTGATATTTACAAATTCTTCCCGGCGGTTCCTCTGAGATTGTTTACTTTTTTTGTGGATTTATCGACCGTATATTTAAATGAAACATTTCCGCAGTCCATCTAGACGACACAAACACATTCCACTCTCTATCAGCCTTTTTAAAGTTCTGTATCGAATGTTTGGTTATTGTAGATTTCTTCTTTCATAACATATACATTGCACACAGTGTTTTCTAATGACATGGTATTTAACTAATTCATATTTTAGTGATTTTTTTTTAATATACAGTATGCTTACCGATACATGCCTTTTTTAATTTGTTGCCATTCCCGAAGATAAATTATAAGCACTTCAGGATTTTTTTGCCAATGTGATTTTAGTGTCTCAGGAGGAACCCTAAACTTCATATCAGCCTCAGATTAATCACACATTTCTGTTTAGATTCAACTAACAAACCAAATGAATTTGAAAGCATGTAGCTGAACTGAAATGCACCTGAATTTTCTTTTTCTTTTAAGGTCTTTTGGTTTGTATTGACGTAATACTTTAGCAAGCTCCTTGCCATGTTTTTAAATATAGAAAAATTAAAATTTAATTCAGTATTATACCTGTTGATGGTTGGTTATGGGAAACCAAAATGTTTGAAGTTCTTGGGTAATACTTTACTATAAGGTTAACTATTGAACAACCATATTTTAAAGTGTTGATATGTTGTCACGGGCTGTTTGGATGTTTAATGTTCTTTAATTCCTATCGGTGAATAATTTCAAGAGGCATTAAAGTCTTATTTTTGTTCTCATTTTTACCAACACTGGAGATCAACTATCATCGCTCTAACCTTTTACCAATATATGAGCTAAAATCTTAGACATTTTTGACCATAACAGTGCAACTTGGCATAAAGCAGAAGCATGGACAAAGTGATTGCACACCTATTTTGAGATCGCAGGCCCATAGGCCTTAGTCAGGGCAGCGCCATATTCATTTTTTGCAGAGGTGGACAAAGTACCAAACTCCATTACTTGAGTAAATGTAAAAGTACTACTGGTCAAATATTACTCTGTTACAAGTGAAAGTTGCAAAAACAGATTTTTACTTAAGTAAAAGTACAGAAGTACTTGCTTTTAAAAAGTACATTTCCTTTTTTATGTCAACACATTATTTTATTGTTGTTGCATTGCTGTGCCATCATGGTGGTCTAAGCCAGTCAGTGATGCTCCATCCGACATGCTAGCATACGACTACCTTAAACTCATTTAAATACTTGTTTAAAAGTAGGGATGCACCGAATCCAGATTTTTGGGGTTCGGCCAAATACCGAATCCATGTTAAGATTCTGCCAAATACAGAATCCTACTCCCATCCTCAGTCCATTATCACAGTAAACACATTAATGAAGTAAACAACGTCCACAGCAGTGTATTTTTCATTTTATTTTAACTGTTAAAAAAGGAAAGAACAGGCAACATTAACATTAACAGTCAGGATGACTGTCCTTCCTTTGCCGTACCTGAAGTTACTGTCTTTAGATTCCTTCATGCACAACTATTATCTATTATCTAACTGTTTCATATGCAAATGTTTTAACAGCGGCTGTTGTTTAGGGTCCTTGTCACAACAAGACAAATCGGCATTGCAAATTGAACATGTAGCTTGACTTGAATCGCCTTCTTTTGACTGAAAATACTGCCAAACAACACAAAAAAAAACCCGTTAAAAAACCCAATATGTGGCCGAATCCGATGAATCCCTATTTAAAAATTACAAAGTCACTTTAAGGCGGAATGCACGGATCCAATACACTGATACACAATTACAAAATTTTAGCCAAACAAAGAAAACATTTTTTTTTTAATCTCTTTTTAATCTCTTCAGAAAGAGTTTAATCTCTTCAGAAAACTGAAACATACTAAGTATGGCCATGGGTGCACACACTCTGCCGAGGAACCGCTATCATCTGATCGAAAAAGTGACACTGAAATGACTGTAACTGTAAACATGTTGTGTCAAAAAATGCTGGAAAATCATTGAACTTCACGACATGTAACCCTACAAGAGTAATTACTGATAGGCTGTCTGAAAAAAAGAATTTGAGGACCTTGATAGAAATGTAATGGAGTAAAATTTACGATATTTATCTTTTGAATGTAGTGAAGTTAAAGTCATAAGTTTACAGAAAAAATAATACTCAAGTAAAGATACTCCAAAAGTGTACTTAAGTACAATACTCAAGTAAATGTACTTCGTTACTGTCCACCTCTGACTTTTGACAGGAATGAAAACAAAGCTTTGAGGGATAGAATTACACTGCGTTCAATGGATTGTACTGTTGATTATAGAAGCTTGTTTCCGCCACAGAATAAAACATTTTAAAAGATAATTGCAACTTTTTATCTCACAATTGCGAGTTTACATCTTGTAATTCTGACTTGTTTAGTCATAATTATGAGATATAAAGTCAGAATTATGAGTTATAAGTCAGAATTGCAAGAAATTAAGTTAATATATCGCAATTCTGACTTTTTTTCTCACAATTGCTCGTTTACATCATGCAATTCTGACTTTATAACTCATCTGAGAAAAGAATCTCAGAATTGAGGGTAAAAAAGATTTTTATGAAGAAATGTATTGTGTAAAGTCAGAATTGTGAGAGAAAAAGTCTCAATTACCTTTTTTAATTCTGTGGCAGAAACAAGCTTCCATAGTTGTTCGATTGTTCGGCTGAAAAAATATCTTTCTGAGAAAAAAAAAAAGCTTTCAGTAGACAAACTGTTTTTACCTTTTATGCTCTGGGACTATTTTGGGGGATTTCCGCCTGGATTTGGCCTACCCCAAAATTGAAAACCATGCCCCCCACATACAGTGCTATCTAAATACACAAAAAAAATGACATGTTGAATTTACTCAAAAAACCACACAACTATATTGAGTAATTTCTACAAATAACAATTTAGTTATATGAACAAAAGAAAGTCAAGTAAAGCTCACAAAATTTCTTCAAGTAAATACAAACCATTTGAATTTGTCACTGTTACATATTAATTATATTTGCAGTTTACTTTATAATGTTATGTTACATTTATAAAAGTTTATGATGTTAGGTGAACACATTTATCGATTTAATTTACCTTATTAAATTAACTACTAGCTCTACAAGTGTAAGTGGAAAACTTACTTTTAAGAAACAAAATGCAAAAATAACTTAATGGTGGGCAGGAAGTCCATCCAACAAATGTGTGTATGTGAGTGCCCACAGCCTAAACACAGCCACCACTCTTCTACATAATGGTAACCACAAAATTACAGAAACTCCTCTAAATGTCTAACATAACTGAACATTAAACACTAACATAAACTAACAACTTCTTTCCCTTTACTGAAAAACATAAAATAACACTTTAATCCCTAAATTTACTCCAGTTTGTTCGTTTCACTCAGCAATGTTAAGTTGACTGAACAAACACTTATTAAGTAAAGCTGACAATACTAATATTTAGGAGGAACAACTCAGTAAATTTAAGTTAATTTAGTTACATGAGTTTAAGTAATGTGAACAAGGATGATTTGAGTGCAACTAACAACAGTGAAAGTAATTTTTTTTCCGTGTCATTTTACAGGAAACCCTTTGAAGTTACATAAGCCACTGCTAAAAGTGATAAACATACGAGTTTATGTTGTCTGAGCTGAGCACGGGGATCTTGCACAAGGGTAGGCGGAAAAAAATAAATAAAAAAGATCATATTCCTCCATTCAGATCCATTTGAATAAATCTTGCATACATGATACAGACAAAAATCTTTTTTCCAGTATGTTCTGTAATCTAGTGTAAACAGCCCAAACTGTCTGCAGGGTGCTAGAGCACACAGGGCCTGAGTTACACACTTTCAAAAATGAATTAATAACCAAAAAATATCAAAAAGGGGTTATTACAGCTCAGACAACATATACTTAAATGTTTATCACTTTTAGCAGTGTTTTATGTAACTTCAAAGGGTTTCCTGTAAAATGACCCCAAAATTGTGTATTTAGAGACACTGTATGTGCGTATGGGAAGCTTTTCAATTTGGGTAGGCCAAATTCAGGCGGAAATGGTAATTTAGTGTAAATAAGTTACTTTGTGTAAAACAAATGCCAAAGTGATGCATAAGCTCCAGAAAGTAGAGACTCTAAGCTTCAAATGGCACCACATATGAGGTCAGAGCTCCTCCACAGACATTTAACATTTAAAGTATATACTTGATGATGTCAGGGTCCATGGACTTAAAGGATTAGTTCACTTTGAAATAAACTTTTGCTGATAATTTACTCACCCCCATGTCATCCAAGATGTCCATGTCTTTCTTTCTTCAGTCGTAAAGAAATTAAGGTTTTTGATAAAAACATTCCAGGGTTTTTCTCCATATAATGGACTTCAATGGGCTCCAAACGGTTCAAAGTCAGTTTCAGTGCAGCTTCAAAAGGGCTTTAAACGATACCAGACGATGAATAAGGGTCTTATCTAGCCAAAACGATCAGTTTCTGCGAGAAACCGAGCAATATTTATGCTATTATTTTACCTCTTATGAGACGAACGTGATCATCTCTGAGCTCTGCCATAACTTCTGCTAAGTGAGGTCAAAATACGAGCGTGGTCATAGATGTATATGTAGATCCCTCATTGGCGCCTGCACGGATCAGTAGAATGAGGCATCTACGATCGATATATCTATGACCACACTCGTATTTTGACCTCACTTAGCGGAAGTTATGGCGGAGCTCAGAGATGATCACGTTCGTCTGAAAAGAGGTAAAATAATAACATAAATACTGCTCGGTTTCTCGCAGAAACGGATAATTCCGCTAGATAAGACCCTTATTCATCATCTGTTATCGTTTAAAGCCCTTTGAAGCTGCACTGAAACTGTCATTTGGACCTTGAACCGTTTGGAGCCCATTGAAGTCCATTATATGGAGAAATAACCTGGAATGAAACCTTAATTTCTTTTTGACTGCAGAAAGTTTATTTAAAAGTGAACTAATCCTAAAGTCTGCGCGTCTATCCCTCACAACCTCGTTTTAATCATATGGCGTCTATACTGACTTAAGATCTATTAGCAGCTCTCACTGTTGTGATTATGGACCGTTGGGGGTGTTTATCCGTCCGAAAAACCAGGAGGAGTCATCTCATGATGAGCTGCCTTCTCTGAGACTGCAATTTCACAATATTGCTCGTTTATTTGTACTTCCATTCACTTGAGTAAACAAATAAAAGGTCCTTGTGTCAGGGCATGAACGTTAACTGAGCTCTAGATCTGTTGAGAAATGATCGTGACACACTAGGCTCCGAATATTGTTCGCTAAAATGCCTTTTTTTATATATATGGCATGTAAAAGAACCCTTGCTTTTGGTGTCAAACCAGTCACCGAGGGCCGAAGCTAATGTTTTGATGTGTAAGTGATATCTCTGCTGTCTGTTTCATAAATCTAAAGCATCTCTAAAACTAATGGCTCTATGTGACAGACTGTGTTTACCGACTTCACGTATATGATTTAACAAATTAGCACTGTGTATCCTTTCAAAACAAAGGAACCAAGAATTTGTTTCCTAACTTTCTTTACATTTATCATTGTGCATAAAAAGTGCTGCTTAAGATGGCATTAGATAACCATATTTCTATATTAATATTATGTATGTACAGTATATATTTACAGAATTGTAAGTATATGATTTAGAAATCACTCTAAGGTACTAGCAGAGTTTACAAAAGGGATTCTAGACGATTCTAGACCTGTGCTAATGTCAAGCAGGAGTGCAGAACACACATGATCTAACTGCTCTTTCAGTACTTGTGCTGTATATGACATTTGTTTTTACTCTTGATTCCTCAAATTAAAAAAAGAAAACGCTCATCTTTTCCCTCATAGAAACGTCCAGTGTGTCGCGTGTCCTCATTTCACTTGGTTTGGGTAAAAGGAAACTGTCTAATTATCTCATATACATAATGTTGTGGTTTTCTCGTGTTCGGGGGAAAAATTAATCCTCATTAGATAAAAAACCCCCACAAGGTCTATTTTATATTAATACACTGTATTGCCAAAAGTTTTGGGACGCCTGCCTTTACACTGCACGTGAAATCCCATTCTTAATCCGTAGGGTTTAATATGGAGTCGGCCCATCCTTTGCAGCTCTAACAGCTTCAGCTCTTCTTTCCTCAAGGTTTAGGAGTGTGTTTATGGGGATTCTTCTAGAAGTGCATTTGTGAGGTCAGGCACTGATGTTGGACGAGAAGGCCTGGCTCTCAGTCTCCGCTCTAATTCATCCCAAAGCTGTTCTATCGGGTTGAGGTCAGGACTCAAGTTCCTCCACACCAAACTCGTTCATCCATGTCTTTATGGAGACGCTTTGTGCACTGGTCAGTCATGCTGGGACAGGAAGGGGCCGTCCCCAAATTGTTCCCACAAAGCTGGGAGCATGAAATTGTCCAAAATGTCTTGGTTAAGCATTAAGAGTTCCTTTCACTGGAACTAAGGGGCCAAGCCCAACCCATAATCTCCCCTCCACCAAACTTTACACTTGGCACAATGCAGTCAGGCAAGTCCCGTTCTCCTGGCAACCACCAAACCCAGACTCGTCCATCGGATTTCCAGACAGAGAAATGTGATTGGTCACTCCAGAGAACACGCCTCCACTGCTCTAGAGTCCAGTGGTGGCGCGCTTTACCCCACTGCATCCCACACTTTGCATTGCACTTGGTGATGTAAGGCTTGGATGAGCTGCTCGGCCATGGAAACCCATTCCCTGAAGCTCTACACACTGTTCTTGAGCTCATCTGAAGGCCACAGAAGTGTGGAGGTCTGGAGCTCTTGACTCTGCAGAAAGTTGGTGACTTCTGTGACCCTCAGCATGTGCTGACCCCGCTCTGTGATTTCACTTTGTGGCTGAGTTGCTGTTGTTCCCAATCGCTTCCACTTTGTTATAATCCCACTAACAGTTGAGCGTGGAATATTTAGTAGTGAGGAAATTTCCAGAATGGACTTATTGCACCTGAATTCAGTGATTTGGCAATATATAGTGTATGTTAATATCTATTAAAGGAGCTGAAACGTCTTAAAGATAAGACCAACGCTGCCCCTGAAGTATCTCTTTCCTTTAATTCAAAGTCTCATTTGATATCTTTCTACAAAACAATTTGATTTGCATGCTTTTTGAGGGTAATTGGGTATCTAAATGGTTAAAATCTGTCAGCGTTGGCACTTCATAACCCCTAGAGGGCAGACTCATGCCACATTCGAGTAGTCAGCACTTTATAGCCATTTTGCATTAAACCACTTTAAAGCCACTTTATTACATTAATCAATAGGGTTTCTGTAAAAATAGTTCAAAGCTTTACAACTGTTTTCAAAATGTATAATAATAAATGTTCCAAATCAGCATTTCTGAAGGATCATGTGACACTGGAGTAATGATGATAAATTCAGCTTTTGATCACAGGAATAAATTCAATTTTAAAAGATATTCAAATAGAAAACAGTTCTTTTAAATTGTAATAATATTTCTCAATATTACTGATTTTATTGTATTTTTTGATGAACTAAATGCATAAGAGATATTCAAAAAACAATAAACTTTCCCTAAACTTTCGAACAGTACTTGATGTATGCTTTATTCAGACAGAAAGCAGTTTTATGAGTCACTTACTGTAAATGGTTTGAGATGGACAAGTATAAAGTCAGATCCTCGAGCCGATGAGTTTTCAGCAGTGTGTGTAGTTCTCTGGCTTTGAGGAGATGTTGTTATTGATCGTCTGGCTGTGGTGCTGACAGCTGTATTTTCCAAGTGAATTCTGAAGCTGAGAAGAGAAACCTGGATGAGTATTGATCATAGCTGAAGTCCTCTTTCTCTACATCTGCAGAATTCAAGCCCATATACACTAATGAGGCCTGAGGAGAAATAACAAGCCTTTGTGGTCAAATCCTGAACTCAATCTGTCACACAATATATAGAGAAGCCGTGCAGCAGACGTATTCCTCTGGGAGTTTTGTTCCTTATGAGCAATAAAATCACATTTCATTTAAGAAAATTCTTATAAAAAAAAGGTACTTGTTGAAATAATACTAGTGCTGTCAAATCAATTAATCGCAATCGCATTACATACATTTATATTATATATATATATATATATATATATATATATATATATATATATATATATATATACATCGATCTGGCATAACATTATGACCACCTTCCTAATATTGTGTTGGTCCCCCTTTTGCTGACCCGTCGAGGCATGGACTCCACTAGACCCCTGAAGGTGTGCTTATCTGGCACCAAGATGTTAGCAGCAGATCCTTTAAGTCCTGTAAGTTGCGAGGTGGGGCCTCCATGGATCGGACTTGTTTGTTCAGCTCATCCCACAGATGCTCGATTGGATTGAGATCTGGGGAATTTGGAGACCGAGTCAACGCCTCAAACTCGTTGTTGTGCTTCTCAAACCATTCCTGAAGCATTTGTGCTTTGTGGCGGCGCATTATCTGCTGAAAGAGCCACAGCCACAGGGAATACTGTTTCCATGAAAGGCTGTACATGGTCTCAACAATGCTTAGGTAGGTGTGACGTGTCAAAGTAACATCCACATGGATGAGGACCCAAGGTTTCCCAGCAGAACATTGCCCAAAGCATCACTGCCTCCGCCGCCACGCCTTCTTCCCATAATGCACCTGGTGCCATGTGTTCCCCAGGTAAGCCACGCACACACACCCGGCCATCGCACCCCACAAGAGCTGCTTTTTGAGAGTTTTGGAGATGCTCTGACCCAGTCGTCTAGCCGTCACAATCTGACCCTTGTCAAACTCACTCAAATCCTTACGCTTGCCCATTTTTCCTGCTTCAAACACATCAACTTTGAGGACAACATGTTCACTTGCTGCCTAATATATCCCACCCACTAACAGCTGATGAAGAGAAAATCAGTGTTATTCACTTCACCTGTCAGTGATGTCATAATGTTATGGTTCATTTGATGGCTGTATGCATGTGCTTTGCCTTTGTCCATTAATGGTTAATAAGGAGGAGGAGAGAGCAGAAAGTAACAGTGGTGGGTCTTTATGAAGGGGGAGGAATATTCTGCAAAGCTCAAAGACGAATATGACATCATCTCCTATGGGAGTGTCAATCATTCTCTAATGTATTCAATAACTAAAACACTTAGATCATAAAACAGCCGATTTGTTTTTAATCATCAAAGCGGCATTGTTTCGATGCAAAAACCCCTTTCAAAACATTCAATTGCCAAACCAAAAATAGGGATGTCTTTCTTTTCTTTTTTTTTAAACCCTCATAATCATACTTTATTAAAAAAATAAGGTCACGGATTATCTCATTCCTCATGTTAAACGTTCACTTTCCATCCGTATTACATTAGCTGCAATAACAAAATGATACACACACAATGACCTGATTTCCTGTGCAAGACTCCCCCCGCTCACACAGATGCAACGCTCCTCCACAATACAGTCAAAAGATTCGGGATGACGGAGGCCCCATCGCCATGGTAACCGGGGTTTGAGCAGCTGAGCATTGCGCTTGGAGCGGTTGCTGTGGTTATTGGTGAAGGATTGGACCTGGCCCATTATCTCCACGCCTCAAGCACTGAAGGCCTAATAGGGCTGAATAACATGGCCGCTGAATTTAACGAGATACGATGTTGTTTCAGCTGGCATTTAATATTTACGCTGTGATAGCAAGTGTACCTCCAGTTCTTTTGTGGGGCAAGATGGTAGTATTTTCTGGCTACTGTAAACTATATTAAATTGCCATTGAAATGCCATCAGGAATGGTTTGAGGAGCACAACAATGAATTTGAGGAGTTGACTTGGCCTCCAAATTCCCCAGATCTCAATCCAACCGAGCATCTGTGGGATGTGCAGAACAAACAAGTCCGATCCTCCCCATCTCGCAACTTACAGTACTTAAAGGATCTGCTGCTAACATCTTGGTGCCACAGCACACCTTCAGGGGTCTAGTGGAGTCCATGCCTCGACGGGTCAGCAAAAGGGGGACCAGAGGTGGACAGTAATGAAGTACATTTACTTGAGTACTGTACTTAAGTACACTTTTTGAGTATCTTTACTGAAGTATTATTTTTTAGGGAAACTTTTACTTTTACTTCACTACATTTGAAAGACAAATATCGTGCTTTTTACTCCACTACATTTCTATCAAGGTCCTCAAAGTCAAAAGTCGTTTCTGTAGCAGCTTTGCAAGTCAGTGGATGATTTTTTCTTCTTCTTTTTTTTTTGCAAAATGTAAATGTCTGGGAGAAAGAGAAGCATAGACATATGGATGAATCTGAGAAATCATGATGAACGAGCTCAGTTCAGTCTGGTTTTTGTGCCTCTGAGATGCCAGAGCACGAGTACTGAATAGAGCTTTCTTTTGTGTGTGTTTTTCGCACTTAAACAGACCAATACACACAAAATGTCAATTTTCATTTTGGAAAGTATTCACGGTAACAAAGTTGATTATGTCTTAAGTAAATGTAAACAGTTGGGGGAATATCGGATGTGTATCAGTGTGTGGGATTTGTGCATTCTGTCTTAAAGGGACAGCAGCTTTGTAAAAAGCTTTGTAACTTTTAGGTATTTAAATGAGTTCAAGGTGGTCGTATGCTAGCATGTCGGATGGAGCATCACTGACTGGCTTAACCCACCGTGCATTTATACAACAATGCAACAATAATAAAATAATGCATTGACATAAAAAAGGAAATTTACTTTTGATAGTACTTTTAAAAGCAAGTACTTCTGTACTTTTACTTAAGTAAAAATTGTTTTTAACAACTTTCACTTGTAACAGAGTAATATTTGACTAGTAGTACTTTTACTTTCACTCAAGTAATGGAGTTTGGTACTTTGTCCACCTCTGGGGGGACCAACACAATATTACAAAGGTGGTCATAATGTTATGCCTGATCAGTGTATATTAAAGCATGCTAGAATTATTAACAATTTTCAAGCAGCCAGTAGTAATAATGCAAGCACACTTGCATTTGTATTTCAGTCGCACACACATAGAGTAGATGTGGCCACATGGACAGGAAGCTTTACTATATAAGGACTGGACATCCTGTGATGTCTAAGCTCTGTTAATGCAGCGTGTGCCTCACTCTTGTTGTTTCACACAGTCATCTGCTCAAAACTGTGAAAGCATTGTCTGTAATCCACAAAATCAGATGCTAATCCCTGGAATATGGCAAGCCAATTTTGAGCAGCTTGTGTGCATGCGGACACATGCGTGCAGGATAGCGTCTCTAACTGTATGGGTCTTTTTAAAGGCTGAGACGCCGATTAAGAGCCGTGACGGATTAAGGGCAGAAGGGAGAGTGGCATAACACACAGGAGGTGTGTGTGACGTAGAGGGCGGATGGGCAATACGATGACTAAACTAAACTGGCTCTTTATGCCCCATCAGTCCCTATAAATCACAGTCTTTGTCTCTCTGACTCTCACTGGATGGCCTGCAGACTCAGACAAGTTGGGCTCTAAAGGTCGGAGAGCACATTGATAATCTGTGATTAAATATCTAATATAGACCAGGAAAAGGAGAGGATTTAGGATTAGGAAAAGTAGGGATGCATCAATTAAAATACAATACGGGACAATACAAATGTCAATTATTTTCATGTTAACTATTAATTAAATTGCAACAAGCTAATTTGGGTATCATAACATTAATAATGTACATTTGAAAAAAATCATACTCATTTTGGGATTTGCTAAAGATTGCATTTAAAAGTGCTATTAAGCCATTAAATAATAACTTTAAGTGAGAGGTAGATGATAGCAGAGTTAATATAAAAATTCTAAAATGAAGGGAAATGAGCATTTTTAATGCACAAAAAAATTGGCTAATAAATGAATAATTATTGCATGTTAGAGCTGCTCGATTATGGCACAAATCCTAATCACGATTATTTTGGTTAAAGGGTTTCACCCAAAAATGAAAATTCTGTCATTAATTACTCACCCTCATGTCGTTCGACACCCGTAAGCTGATGCTGAGAAAGGCTTCAGATATTGCATTCATGCATCCATTGGCATTCAGCACATTCACACTTCCAAGACCCATAAAAGGCACTTAAAACGTCGTTACAAAGTCCATCTCTCCACAGTGACTCTACAATAATTTTACAATGCGACGACAATAGTTTTTGTGCGCAAAAAAAAATCAAAATAACACCTTTATCCAACTTGTTCTTGGGCTTAAGTGTGCATTTCATGGATTCCCGAACGTCGGATCTGCGTCATATTCTCGCGCATGCGTCGTGGAGGCACACACGGAAGACAGTTACACGTTGGATAAAGGTGTTATTTCGATTTTTTTTTGCGCACAAAAACTATTGTCGTCGTATCGTAAAAATTATTATAGAGTCACTGTGGTGAGATGGACTTTGTAACGACGTTTTAAGTGCCTTTTATGGGTCTTGGGAGTGTAAATGTACTGAATGCCAATGGAGGCCTATCTGAAGCCTTTCTCAGCATCAGCTTTACACTAAAATATCTTCATTTGTGTTCCGAAGATGAACGGAGGTCTTACGGGTGTCCAACGACATGAGGGTGAGTAATTAATGACAGAATTTTCATTTTTGGGTGAACTAACCCTTTAATATTGAAATAAAGATTATTTAACATGATTATAGTGGGTGATTTGATCCAAGTCTTATTTCATGATATGAGTCGTTTTAAATGTCGATACTTCAGCAAAAACTAAAACTAGGTTAATTAATGTGAGTAAAAGTCCTCAAAACGGTTCCAGAAGACAAGAAATGCAACAAGAATCTTTTATCTTTGTCTTGTTGTTTGATCAACATTAATGACTGCAGCAGATTTATTAGACTGCTGTCACTTTAAGAGAAGAGATAATCAGTGTTATTCACTTCACATAATGTTATGCCTGATCGGTGTATATACAACAAAACGACAAATAAAGGATTCTCCAGCCTGTGACAGTGTGCTAAGGTATGTTCAGTTAGACACATACACATAATCAATACGATCTGTAACAATGCAATACTATCACATCAGTGTGTTGCTTCATTCGTTCATGTAATCTCATCCTGCCTGCAAATCCAGTCTCTTGTTTACAAATGAATCCTTGGTTAAATGAAGGAACAAATGCGCAATGTCTTCCCCACGTGAGCTGGATATTCATTAAAAATAAAGTTCATCCATGTATTCATAATATTAGAATCCGACTGAAGCTTATGCGATATGTTTATTGCTTAAATGTTCGATGCGGTTTAGTTCTATGTAGGCCTGTATCATCTCAGGCACGGGTCGGTGGGCGGGGCTACAGAATCAGGCGTTTTTCTTCTTCTGTTGAGGCGGTGCTTCACCGCACGATGACGTCAAGGTGTGGCATATTCTGAGATTGATCGTTTGCTGGGCCTGGTGTCAATAAAAGCTTTTCTTTAACTAACAAGGAAGTTTTCAGCACTGAAACTTACAGGATATTCTTATATCACGATGAACTTTTATACACTCACCTAAAGGATTATTAGGAACACTAATACTGTGTTTGACCCCCTTTCGCCTTCAGAACTGCCTTAATTCTACGTGGCATTGATTCATCAAGGTGCTGAAAGCATTCTTTAGAAATGTTGGCCATATTGATAGGAGAGCATCTTGCAGTTGATGGAGATTTGTGAGATGCACATCCAGGGCACGAAGCTCCCGTTCCACCACATCCCAAAGATGCTCTATTGGGTTGAGATCTGGTGACTGTGGCGGCCATTTTAGTCCAGTGAACTCATTGTCATGTTCAAGATTTGAAATGATTGGAGCTTTGTGACGGGGCATTATCCTGCTGGAAGTAGCCGGCAGAGGATGGGGACATGGTGGTCATAAAGGGATGGACATGGTCAGAAAAAATGCTCAGGTAGGCCGTGGCATTTAAACGATGCCCAATTGGGGGACCTAAAGTGTGCCAAGAAAACATCCCCCACACCATTACACCACCACCACCAGCCTGCACAGTGGTAACAAGGCATGATGGATCCATGTTCTCATTCTGTTAAAGCCAAATTCTGACTCTACCATCTGAATGTCTCAACAGAAATCGAGACTCATCAGACCAGGCAACATTTTTTCAGTCTTCAACTGTCCAATTTTGGTGAGCTCGTGCAAATTGTAGCCTCTTTTTCCTATTTGTAGTGGAGATGAGTGGTACCCGGTGGGGTCTTCTGCTGTTGTAGCCCATCCGCCTCAAGGTTGTGTGTGTTGTGGCTTCACAAATGCTTTGCTGCAAAACTCGGTTGTTACGAGTGATTATTTCAGTCAAAGTTGCTCTTCTATCAGCTTGAATCAGTCGGCCCATTCTCCTCTGACCTCTAGCATCAACAAGGCATTTTCGCCCACAGGACTGCCGCATACTGGATGTTTTTCCCTTTTCACACCATTCTTTGTAAACCCTAGAAATGTTTGTGCGTGAAAATCCCAGTTACTGAGCAGATTGTGAAATACTCAGACCGGCCCGTCTGGCACCAACAACCATGCCACGCTCAAAATTGCTTAAATCACCTTTCTTTCCCATTCTGACATTCAGTTTGGAGTTCAGGAGATTGTCTTGACCAGGACCACACCCCTAAATGCATTGAAGCAACTGCCATGTGATTGGTTGATTAGATAATTGCATTAATGAGAAATTGAACAGGTGTTCCTAATAATCCTTTAGGTGAGTGTATATCAAAAGCTCAAGGGAAAGTTGATTTCTCAATTCATCAGCCCTTTAAATACTTATACTAATAATATAATTTGTAAAACATTACAATATAGAAGCATTTTCAGCCGTGGACTCAAGACTTTTGGATCCCGCTACACTATATGACCCTGCGACATTATTAACACACTGTAATCTTGCCACATTTCCAGCTTTGACTGACAGTAAGGAGCCGGCGTGCATGTTGTTAGCACGGCTTCCTCATTGCAAATCCCTTGAGCGTGCTTTAAGGGGTAATGAGAGGAGGGCTCCTGCCAAGAGACCCCTGATGTGTCCGATGACAAGCGAGTTCAAGGTGTGAATAAAGCCCCACTACAGCTCCTCTCTGTTTTTTCCCCCTTCCTCATGAATATGGAGGGATTTGGCTTATGGAAGAGCGAGAGAAAGGGAGCGGGAGGGGTAGGGGGCGGAGAGAGTGAGGTGCATGGGGAGATGAGCAGAAGGGGGAGGGGCGGAGAGGAGGATGATTCGGTCAGTTGCCGTAGCAATGCGCAGGCTCCGTGGAAAAGGAGAGGAAGGCTGCTGCTTAATGATCAGAAAACAACACTCGCCACCTCGGCCGGCTTAGACAAGACGCCGTGGACTAGAACAGGGTGCTGAGCGGCCATCACGACACAGAGCTGGTGTGTGTGTGTGTGTGACGGGAATGAATGCGTCCGGTGTTGTTTCATCCTGACCGATGGTTGTTTCGCTCTGACTATATTGGAATAGCAGGGACTCTTTCTACCCAGATATACAAGGAGAGATTCTTCGGCAGGTAATTCGTTCCTCCATCACTCCGTCTCCATCCCGCCATTGTTTTCCCATTATTCCCTCTGGGAAATGGGGTAACCTTGATCTCCATCCCTTATTTTTTTACTCTGTACATATTTGAAGAAAAAGATTATTTATTTTTATATACTGCAGTATTTGGATAATCTTTTTTAAAATCCATTTGACAAAGAAATGTTTAAAAAAATGATGTATTTTTTCTCAGCCATGCTTTATGATGTGATCCGCCATGTTTCTTCCCGTCATGGCTCGTCAATTAATCTTATCTTGTGACATGGTTGTGCTCATATTCATAGCTCACACCTGCCTCAAGCACTGGCGCTCACAAATTCATCCTGTAGTCTGAATTTATCCTCCAAGTAGTGCATTTGAGAAATATCTCTTGTGATAAATATGAATGTAATGCACATTTACATGACGTCATTCTCAATGGAGGTCCCACAGCAGAAGTGTTTTATTCCATTGATTGATTTAAAGTCAATATGCTATTTACACTCCTGCCCAATTCCGCCCTCTTCCCCAGGAATTGTGAATAAGGGGCAGCAGTTTATCACAGTAACATTGAATTACCTCTGTGCTTTGGTCATTGGATTTGGATGTTAAGGTTTTTTTTAACTGGCTTTGCCCATAGGCACATGGGTGGCGGACAAACAAATCAATGGGTAACCAAAAACTAGGAAGTGGAAAAGGTCATCACCTTAATTCTGACACATACACACTAGGGCTAAAGTAACAGAGTGTATTTGTGGAATGGCACTTTGCTGACTAATGTGATGTTGGGGTGAAAGCTTTTTGCAAGCCTGTTTTAAATGGATTTTTATCCGGCAGTCTTTTAGCTTGACGTTAAGCCTGATAAAGCCTTTTGAGCTCATTCATGGGAACAGATCACTGGGCGAAAAACGGCGCATGAACTAATGTTATAATTACTCTTGAAATGAACAGTCCCTCCACTATATTTTTTGGTGATTTTTGTAGGGCTGCTCCGAATACCATTTTTTGAGCTTCGAAGCTTCGGTAGTAATCAACACCGAATATTCGAAGGGAGCGTTTTGAACATATTCTTCTCTCTAATAAAGGCAGGAGTCTGGAGAAGTGGCGCGCCTCACGTGGGCTTATATACTCCGAGAACGGACATTGCACTAATGATACAAAACACACAGCTCCTATATTTCACGGTAGCTTCATTAGATTGATAATAACGGGTAATAGTCTTGCTGTGATAGTCGGTGTTAGTGTTCAGGCATAACACCGGTTACATCACTTGCCCACCGTGGCACCGCCCCACCGTCGTTTTGATATTTTATAGTAGTAAAAATTTTAGTTCAGTTAGAGAACAGACACTACAATTAAAAACTGAATGTGCAGCGCGAGCCGAACGAGAGTCGCAGCACAAACGCAGTCAGATCTCATTCATCACGAGAGCGAGGAGCTGAATGACAAGATGATTTGGTTTCAAAGTGAAATGTACATTTACATTTACAGTTATGCGTTTGGCAGACGCTTTTATCCAAAGCGACTTACATTACATTCAAGGTACACATTTTACATTTTGTCAGTTTTTGCTTTCCCTGGGAATTGAACCCATGACCTTGGCGTTGCTAGCGCAATACTCTAGTGTTTGAGCTACAGGAAAGCTAAAAGCGCTTATTTAATGGAGTTGTTTGGTTGTTGTGTTTTTCATTAAAGGTGCTATAAGCGATGTCACGTTTTTTTGTCACATACAGCAAACATCTCCTTACTATCCGCTAGCTGCCTGTCCCCTGAACACACAGTAAAAAAACGAGTCCTCTGTAGTCAGCACAAGCTCCACAAACGGCAACAAAAACAAACTTGGGCAGTCTGGACAACGAAACATAATAAACAGTGCTCCAGCCAATAACCGACAAGAATGATTAGGGGGTGGAGGTTTGGGGTTAATGCGTGCACATGAAGTGTGTGTAGAAGAGAGAAGCATAAAGAGGGAAGTTCGAATTATATGATTTTGATATGGCTGACACACGACCAAAAAGATGACGTTCTGATGAACAACTTGCAACGAAAAGGGCAAAGGAGAAGGAACGCGCACAAAGTCCCGAATTTACAACGGAAAAGCCTTCGAAAGGTGGCGAGAACTTCCAATCAGGAAGCACGGAGGGGAGGAGGAGGAGGAGGAGGAGGAGGAGGAGGAGGAGGAGGAGGAGGAGGGAGGGTCTAGCTAGCTCTGTTTTGTTTGACAACACACCAAGAATCGCTTAGAGCACCTTTAAGAAAAATAGGCTAATGAACCCACCATTCAGGCAACCCGCCGCTCGAATTGGGGCTAATTCTAAACCGAAAGTAAAATGCACACGGCCGCACTGTCATTCATTCACGGCCTCACTGTGCACAAGCACTGTAATGTGATGGTGAGGAACATTTTCTCACGTCACATCCCTGACGGGTAAAAAGGCTAATACATTTTGATACTATTTTCCACAATGTCAAACCAACACAGCTTAACCCAAAATGCAAGCTCAGGCATGCGCTCATGCAGTTGTGCACTCTAGACAGAGAATACTCCAGTTGCAGGGAACACTTAGGCCGCGTGTCCACCATAGCGTTTTTTCACTGGTTTTTACGCTGGCTGGCGTATTGAATTGTTTTCAGTGGGAGCGCTGCGTTTTTAGAACGCCATGATCGTGATGAGGCGCAGAGCGAGAATTTCACGCTCAAGCGCCGAGCTTTCAGCATTTTTTACTGGTCGCCGAGAGTTGAAGAATGTTCAACTTTGAGTAAAACGCAGCGCTCATCACTGTCACTTTTCACCCATCCGTCCAATCACAGTGGAGGAGGGGCGGGACAAATGCAACACCGACCAACTGCCACATTCTGCTTGTGCAACGTCAACAGATGAAAACAAACAAGCATAAAAATAATAATTTAAAACAAGAGCCAGAGCAAATACTTTACATTGTATCAGCATTTTTATATAGAATCAATACAGAAACAAACTGAAAAATCCCCAAATGATATACAACCCTCTACAATGCGAGTAAAACACTCGCAAATGCGAGTAAATCGTCACTCTGGGCGATTAAATAATAATTCTTTGTTGTATTTTCCAGTCAAAATAACGGAGTTCATTTGGAATTATTCAGCATTAAAAAACAAGCAGAAGATATGCCGTTTTTTTTCTGGTAGTGGGCGGAACTAATGTGCAGACCGCAATCTCATTGGCTGGCGCTCATCTTTTCCTGTCCCTGTTTTGATTTCAGCAAATCAGTTTGAGCGAATGCTGTCAACGTGATTAATATTCATGAACCCAGCAGCTCATCAATCCTTAGTGCGTTGTATACTGTTATTAGTAGTATAATTAGTATTATTATTATTATTATTATTATCTTTTAATAATATAATATAATTACAAGTATACATTTTTTTACAGAAACACCAACAATATCTTAAGCACCACCACCAGTCCAAAGTTCAGTTAAATGACAAATATGCATTAATCCATGCTTTCAAACAGTTTTAGTTGTAATAAAGTTCTATCATTAAATAGTGCTTGATTTTCATAATATCATAACATAGTCTAATGCTGACTGATGTTAAGCATTTAGCCTACGTTCAGATATTTAAAAAGCTGTGCCATTTTACAAAGATATTGATACATTTGGTTGTATATATATATAAGTATATCAGTCTGGCGACTAAACAAAAAAATGTACTAGCCAAAGGCGATTCTATTGCCAAGCTTGAGGGTTGATATACTAGTAACACTTCCACAGATATCCCATATCATCACAAGCAAAGAGTCTAATCTGAAAAAAAAAAAACGCTCTCAAGCGCCCACAGCGAGACGTTTTCAGCCGAAATAAAAATGCTTTGGTGAACACACAGCCTTAGGCTAAGAAGAAGCAAATATATTTATTAAGTATAATGAGGTTGGGTTCCTATTCAACTGTCCATACTATTAAAAACGGCTAGGCTATAAGATAATTGTACAAAAAAAAAATAAGTATTGTATTTTGCTAGATTTTATAGTGTAAACATATGCAAGCGCGAACTGAGGGACTGACTGAACTCGATGGCGTCTGTTTTGGTAAATCAGAAAATGCGTTTTTGCCTAGAAACACTCATATTGTAGTATTTAATTTGCTTAAAATAAATGTTAATATTTTAAATCGATATTGAGTGTATTATAAGGCAGAAAAAGTACACTACTGTACACACGTCAGCATTTATGATTTTATGAAAGTGAATTTGAATGAGCGTTAGCTATAATTGCTGTTTGGCTCTGACTCCCTCACAGTCCCAGAATTCATTGGGAAAAATCCCAGAGGTTCTGCTGAATCAACCAAATTAAACACAATTACTTTCACTCTGCTTGAGCGAAGTGCAGTCATTTGTGCTGCATGCTTGCTTAGTGGAAGAGAACAAAATTAATTTAATGGGATGTCATCTGAGAAACAAGCCTCACACAATGTTCTTGACTCTGAGGAAGCCATTACTGTTATATAACTTCATATTCAAATACAGTTTTAGCTGTAAAACGATCCACTTTCAGCGTTTTATGCTTTAGCTGGTGATTTGAGATGACATATTGACGATTATTATGTGTATCATCAGGGATCGTCTGAGCTCCACGTGACGATGGAGGCTCCTCTGGTGTGCCTGGATGAGGAATTCGAGGATCTGCGGCCCTGCAAGATGGAGGAGCTCGAATCCGAGCATCCTTCCTGCCGGCCTCACAAAACAATCCCTCTGGCCCCGCTGTGCCGCGAAGACTTCTCCGAGCTCGAGAACTTCTCCGAGATGATGAGCTTCAAGTCCATGGAGGACCTGGTCAACGAATTTGACGAGAAGCTGAACGTGTGCTTCCACAATTACAACACCAAGACAGAAGGCCTGGCACCCGTACGCAACCAATCTCACGCCGAGGAGGATGAGGAAAGGCTTCAAGATGAAGAGTAAGCAAGATCTTTTCTGTCACGCTTCCTCCAAATGCATGTGGGTAGATGAATTTGTGAACTGTGCAGTTTGATGCAATTGGCTTCACGTTTTTCCATCATTAAGCACCACCAGATAAATGTATGCAGGGCTTGACGCTTACTTTTTCCCAGGGTGCACCTGTGCTCTTAAGTTGAAAAATTTAGGAGCGCATTTAGAACCATTTCTGCATTTATATATATAAAACACACTGTAACAGTGCCATACTAGTGTTATTTTAGTATCTCTGAGATACTATATAGATTTTGTTAATATTTTGAATTCAATTTAATTCTTTCATTTTAATTTTTGTTCAAATTTTAATAATTCTGTTGTTTTGTCTTTTTTCTTCTATTTCAGTTTTAGTTTGGTACATCAGGTTAATGAAACTAAATGAAAATAAGTTGTTTATATTTTATTTTATGGTAGTTAACATAAGTAGAGATTTTTTTATGGTTTTAGTTTTTGTAAAACACTGATAATAACTATAATAACACTGATACTAGTAAAATCTATATATTTAATAATATGCGTCAAATTTTTAGTCTTTCCTTCCTGTGATGGGGCGTCCAAGACAGAAGCTACAATCGCTTACTTTAAATTAAATAGAAATTAAATTAAATGACATACAGTTTGTGTAACCAAATAATAACCGGGGTGGACACACTGCTTGACTTTTATTTAACCTCTTAACTGTCACCCCCCTTTTTGAGAATACACATGAAAATGCACAATCCAAACTTAAAGGGCTGTAATTCAAGAATGCTTAGGAATATAGACCTAAGTTTGGTCTTGTTTTAAAGCAGACACTCGGCTGAAGTGAAAGCAATTCAAAATATGAAAGTATGAAAAAGTAATGGAAGTTTAAATTTACTGTAAATAAAAAATACTGTACTAAATATTTTTTATTTTATATAAAATATATATTTTACAAAAATGTTTTAATCTAAAATTACTATAAAATCAAAGCCATATGTCTAACCAAGTTGTGTTTCAAATTTGAAGTTGATATCACGAAAATTGAAGTTCCCATGAGATGTTGTTTAGGGCGCTGTACCCCAAACAGCCACCGGGTGTCATTGAAATTCCATTGATTGTTTTTTTGATGCATTTTCCTGTAATTTTCTGTCCAAATGTCACTTCCATCACAAAACGGTCCCCAAATATGAACCCTTGAGACTCAGACCTTTCCGACGATATGTGTCAAGATTAGAAAAGATTTTGATTATAAAGTCGTTAAAATAAATGTTGTAATATGAAACATGACGCCGCCCACTAGGGGGAGGAGCCTGCTAAAATAATTTAAAGTACCATTTCCATGGTAACGCAACGTCCAATTTCAAAACGGTTTTCACAGGATGAATTTTGAGTTCGTAAGCTTTCGAATGATACCTAATTTATGATAATTACTAAAATATATTATACGAAAAAAAGGCGATCAAAAAAGAGTGCCAGGCGTCCCGCTAGCGGGACGGTGACAGTTAAGAGGTTAATAAACAAGCCTGAAATACACCGGGACTCTTATTTTGAAATGTCTATGCTTTATTATTACAGGAGCTTGTTCAAATTCAGACGAGGAGATAAAATATGCGATCTCACAAACATATTACAGTATAAACACTGTCATAATCGATCAGCATTAGCTCATAAGCATTCGCTTGGCATAAATGTGCTTTTCACTGATTGGTCGAGCCTGTGGAATGCACAACAGCGCCGCCTATAGGCTTTGAAACGTTAAGCGCTCACGTTTATTTAATGAAATCATAGCCTTCTGAAGTTTAATAATCACATTAGACAGTGTCACGATTGATGTTTTTCCATCCCCCAAATATAAGACGCCTTAAAATGATTATTAAGACGCTTGTTATAGCATTTATGGCATTGAAGACTTACATATAAGAGAACTTTATTCGCACAGGTGCTCCAAAATACATTTTACAGTGTGCACGCATCTATTTTTAATTGCAAATGCGAGTGAAATGGTCGCACCGGCGAGCCCTGGATACTGTTATCACTGTGCTGATAAATATGCCCATCCAGTTTCTCTGCCAATCAGAAGTCAGGACATGTCTCTTTGCCAACAGCCCTGCCAATCAAACTGTATAAAAACACCCTTTGTCCATCGCCAGCGTCTGTCTGTGTGCATGTGTCCGTGGTTTGGCCGTGAATTATTCAGCAAATTTTTATACGCCTCAGTGCTTTTGTTTGTCCTGACTTGTCTGCGCTGGCAGCCTGTCATTCTGTCTTTGCTGTCAAATCTGCCTCTCGCAAAACAGGACAAAAAAAAATCTAAATATAGCGCACATGCATGTCAAAACATCCCTGATTGGGACTCTAATGGCAAAAATAGACACAAATATTGGAAGAAAATAAAAAAAAGTAGCTTGACACTATTGCATTTGCTTTAAATGTCATGTTTGTAGCCTTACAAGAGATAAAACGAGTATGTTTTTGGGGATTTCCAGTATTTGAGCATCTTGCTCAGTACGCTTGTGCTGCAAATAAGCTGTTGATTTATGATTTGTTAGCATGTTATTTTCTGCGTTTCCTGCTGTGATGTGTTCTCATTGCCTGTGGCTTTTGTTCTTGGCTTGAATTCAGACACAAATCTGTCCTTGCGCTAGAATTCAGCCTATGGCTGCGCATCTGACGGATCGCAGGAATGAGCCTGCTGCAATTCTCCGATTTTTTTTTTTAAGCCACGCTTGGTACATATTCTAGATAAGATGTTGCCTTCAGAGATCTTCCGACAGTAGACAGAAATTAAACTCCTTCAGACAATGACATATGGGTAGACGACGAGTCTGTACCAGTTTGGTGTTGTTGCAGGGCTGGAATGGAGGCTGGTAGGCTTGCGTCTGTATGCCCTCAGAGATCAGCACACTTTGAATGGCCACTTGTTCCCTGGATGACTAGACAGAGGCACAAAGAAAGTGTGGAGAGTAATTTCAGTATGTAGATGAATAGATAGAAAAGAGAAAGAAAGCATTGTCACTAGCCCGGTTATATAAACATGGAAAGCAGCTACTTAAAGAGCATCTTAAACATGTTGTAGCATCACCTTTGAGCACAAATGCATATAAAGTGTAGGGTGACCCGATTTCTCATGGTGGAAAACGGGACGGGACGGATATTTCCCTTATTTTATGATATGAGAAATTTTATTCCATGATAAAAATATGTGTGACCCTGGAGCACAACACCAGTCCTGCTTTCTCACGGGTATATTTGTGGCAATAACCAACAATACATTGTGTAGGTCAAAATTATCCATTTTTCTTTTATGCCAAAAATCATTAGGATATTAAGATCATGTCCCATGATGATATTTTGTTTGATATTTCCTACCGTAAATATATCAAAAATGTATTATTATTATTATTAGTAATATGCATTTCTAAGGACTTCATTTGGACAACTTTAAAGGAGATTTTCTGAATATTTCGATTTTTTTGCACCCTCAGATTCCAGATTCTCAAATAGTCTCAGACAAATATTGTCCTAACAAACCATACATCAGTGGAAATCTTATTTATTCAGCTTTCAGATGGAAAAATGTACCCTGTGAAAAAAAACCTTTGTGGTTCAGTGTCACATATAGTTAATTTTATTTCCCTTTCAGTCGGTCACGTTCGACGTACGTCGGAACTGACCGACGAATTGGGATCTGTTTCAGAGACCAATCTACTTCGAGTGTATTAAAAACGAGCCAATGAAGATTGGCATGCGATCACGCATTCCACGCACCGCCCCGCAGCGCGGGTATAAATACGGAAGTGGAAGTGCCGCATACCGCTTTCAACTTCGGAGCCGAGCATTACATGTTCCTACGAAGAGTGTGTTTACACAAACTAAACGAGTCTCTACGAGAAGATCAGCTTACCTGTTCCAGTGTCGGTGTGACGGCGCTTTACAGCGGTGGTCGCGAGCAGAAGAAATCTGTCGGTTCGCTGGGCGTTTCCTCTGAGTGCTTACAGTGGGCTTGCACCTTTAAACCACTGTGAGCCGCGGCTATTCCCCTGTGTGCCTCGGCACTTGTTGGAGCGGTTCTCTCTTCTCTCTATCACTAAAAGAGCAACACGGTTTGACCCTGCGTCTTTTTCAAGATGTCATTCAAACCGTGTGTTTCTGGATGCGGTTGTTTCCTGTCCTCATTTGACGGCCACGATCTCTCTCACATATAAACATGTGAGATTGCTTTCGTGGGTGATTCATGCTCTCTCAGGAGAGCATGGTCACGTCGGCGCGTTGTTCGTCTCCCCTTTCTCGTAAGGGCTTGAGCGTTCAGCGCGCCGTGTGCCGTCGAGCGCCGGCTGACAGCGGGGGTTGCCACGGCAACCCAGCGCGTCACTCGGCGCTCTCTAGATGCGCGGTCCAGACTATGAAACCTCAAACGGGGTTGAGTCCCTTTGCTTATTCCCTGATCTAGTTTCTTTTCTGGTGCTCCAGAGAAGGATTATTTTGGTTAATAAGCCTTGGTGACCTGAGGATTACAGTGGGGCATCCCCGCCGGGTACATCTCTTCGGGCCCCCACTCCTCTATCGCATCATGAGCATGTTGAGACTTTGTTCGTGGGTGGTTCATGTTCTCTCATGGGGACATGGCCACGTCGGCGCGTTGTTCGTTCTGCCCCTTTAATAGGGGCTTGAGCGTTCAGCGTGCCGTGTGCCGTCGAGTCTGGCGGCCACGCCCACTGTCTCTCATGCCTGCTGGTAGCCCAGATGGGATTGCTGGTCCTTTTTAAAAAAAAAAAAAAAAAAAGGGGGACCCAGCATTTCATTTGTGGCTCTGGCAGAGGACAGATGTCAATTGCTGCATCGGAGAGAGGGCTGTTATGCGCTGGAGATGATGACGCTGAGTTTCCCACTATAATAGTGTGTGCTCATGCTGAATCAGATTCAGTGTTGACAGCCATGCCTTCCAGGGTGGCTGCCTGGATGTGCATTGGAAGAATTTAGCAGTGTGGAGCTTTTGGTGTCAAAATATGGAACGCCAAAAGGGCCATAATCTGTATGAATTTTTTCGCTCTCTCACTACCCTCTTTCCTGCATGCACGAGGGTAGTCTTGACTCAGGGGTTATGCAGGAACTGCGTGCAGTGATGGACCTCGCTCTCCGGGTGACAGAAGTCACTGCACGCTCCCTGGGTCAGGCGATGTCCACGTTAGTGGTCCAGGAAGCTGGGGCTAGACCTGGCAGATATGCGTGAGCCTGACAGAGTTCGGTTCCTCAACGCCCCTGTCTGTCAGGCTAGCCTCTTCGGCGACGCTGTTGAGAACTTGCCCAGCAGTTCTCGGTGGCCCAGAAGTGGATGGAGGTTTAAAAAAAAAAAAACATCCTGCCCCGACGACTAGCTGCTGCCTCCACCCAGTCGTCGGCTGCAGCACCTCCATCTGCTTGTCGCCGAGGGTGCCCCCCCTGCGTCCGCCTCCGCCCCTGCTAAGCCAAGCAGCAGCCTCCACCCGGGCAGCAGGTGGCCGGGCGCAGGGGATGTGCCCAACCCGTCCAGGATACCGCGAGTCCGCTAGCAAGCACATGGGCGAGCGGCCCTGGAACGGGCAGCCCAGCGAGATGGCAAGCTGCTCGGGGAGAAGGTGTCCGCACCCCTCCCTCCCCCGGAGGAGGACCGGGGGGAGAATATTTTTTCGGTTCGGTCCTGCCGCTGGCTCTCCGGAGTCCAGCGGTACCCACATTCTCAGAGCAGTTTCCTCCCTCCCTGGGCTCTGAGAGGGTCAGGTTGGCAGTGTGCGACGCCCCCGGGCCTAGCCACTCCTTTCCTCCCCTCTCCCCCTTCGCCAGGGGGCAGCAGTGTGGGCACCGAGGACGCCCCCGGGCCTTCTCACCCACACTCTGCCCCACCTGGAGTACTCAGACAACACTCCGGGCCGCCTCCGGGCCTCCCGAGTCGGGTCTGAGTGCTCCACCTCGCTGCCTCACCCCGGGTACGTCTGTGGTGCCGATGATCCTGCTTGTTCGGTCTCTGGGGGCCTGGCTAAAAGGCCTCCCCGGACCGTCATGCTGGCTCATCTGTACCATCAGACTCGGCTATGCGATTCGTCGCACGCCGGCCTCCCAAGTACAGGGGCATCCTCTTCACCTCAGTGTGGAGCTCGGATGCCCATGTCTTGCGGTCAGAGATCGATGTCCTGCTGGCGAAGGGCGCGATCGAGCCGGTTCCTCCAGCCGATATGAGGTCGGGGTTTTACAGCCCCTACTTCATTGTACCCAAGAAAGGTGGTGGGTTAAGACCAATCTTGGACCTGCGCATTTTGAATCGGGCCCTGCACAAGCTCCCGTTCAAGATGTTAATGCAGAAACGCAATTTTCAGTGCATCCGTCCCCAAGATTGGTTCGCAGCGATCGACCTGAAGCCCTTCGGGCTGTCCCTGTCGCCTCGCGTCTCCACGAAAGGCGTAGAGGCAGCCATTGTTCCGCTCAGAGAACGCGGCGTTCGCTTACTTAACTATCTTGACGACTGGCTTATTCTCGCCCAGTCTCGGGAGTAGTTGTGCGAACACAGGGACATGGTGCTCAGTCACCTCAGCCTGTTGGGACTTCGGGTCAACCGAGAGAAGAGCAAACTCTGTCCCACGCAGAGGATCTCTTGTCTCGGTATGGAGCTGGATTCGGTCAGCCGGACGGCGCGCCTCACTCCGGAGCGCGTCCGGTCAGTGTTGAACTGCTTGAATACGTTCAATGGCAGGACAGCGGCCCCACTGAAACTTTTTCAGAGGCTCCTGGGGCATATGGCATCCGCAGCCGCGGTAACGCCGCTCGGATGGCTTCATATGAGGCCGCTTCAACGCTGGTTACACGACCGAGTCCCGAGATGGGCGTGGCACAGCGGTCAGTACCGGGTCCCAGTGACTCCTTACTGTCGCCAAACCTTCAACCCGTGGTCTGAACCCTCGTTTCTCCGGGCCGGTGTGTCCTTAGAACAGGTGTCGAGGCATGCTGTGGTCTTCACGGATGCCTCATCCACGGGTTGGGGGGCCACGTACAACGGGCACGTAGGTTCGGGACTGTGGACGGGACCCCAACTACGTTGGCATATCAATTGCCTAGAGCTTCTGGCGGTATGTCTTGCCCTGGCCCGGTTCAAGAAACCGCTCCAGGGCAAACACGTACTGGTCCGTTCGGACAGCACTGCGGCCGTTGCGTACATCAACCGTCAGGGTGGTCTACGCTCCCGTTGCATGCTCCGGCTCGCCCGCCATCTCCTCCTGTGGAGTCAGAAGTTTGTGAGGTCACTTCGTGCTATTCACTTTCCAGGTGCGCTGAACCAGACAGCCGACGAGCTCTCTGGCCAGTCGACACCTCCGGACGAATGGCGACTCCACCCCCGGAGCGTCCAGCTGATATGGGACCACTTTGGGGTTGCGCAGGTAGTCCTGTTTGCTTCACTGGAGTCGACCCATTGCCAGTGGTACTACTCCCTGACCGGAGGTACCTTAGGCATAGATGCACTGGCGCACAGCTGGCCCCGAGACCTACGCAAATATGCGTTTCCCCCAGTGAGCCTTCTTGCACAGACCCTGTGCAAGGTCAGGGAGGACGAGGAGCAGGTCTTGTTAGTTGCGCCCTATTGGCCCAACCGGACCTGGTTCCCCGAACTCACACTCCTCGCGACAGCCCCTCCCTGGCCGATTCCCCTGAGGAAGGACCTTCTTTCTCAGGGACGGGGCACTCTATGGCACCCGCGTCCAGACCTCTGGAAACTCCATGTCTGGTCCCTGGACGGGACGCGGAGGTTCTAGATGGCCTACCGCAAGCTGTGGTAGACATCATCGCTTCAGCTAGAGCCCCCTCTACGAGGCGCCTCTATGCTCTGAAGTGGAACCTGTTCGTCGTTGGTGCTCTTCCCGCCAGGAAGACCCCCGGAAGTGTTCGATTACGTCGTGCTTTCCTTCCTGCAGGATGGGTTGGAGCGGCGGCTGTCTCCCTCCACCCTCAAAGTGTATGTCGCTGCAATAGCAGCGTATCACGATGCAGTAGACGGTAAATCCGTAGGTAGGCACGACTTAATTGTCAGGTTCCTCAGAGGTGCGAGGAGACTAAAATCCTCCTCGTTCTACCTCGTTACCCTCTTGGGACTTAGCCCTGGTGCTTAGAGCACTCCAGGGTCCTCCATTTGAGCCTTTGCAGTCAGTCGAGCTAAAAATCCTGTCCATGAAGACAGTCCTCCTGACCGCATTGGCCTCAATCAAGAGGGTGGGGGACCTGCATGCGCTTTCGGTCGACGAATCGTGCCTAGAATTCGGGCCGGCCTACTCTCACGTTGTCCTGAGACCCCGGCCTGGATATGTGCCCAAGGTTCCTACCACTCCCTTCCGGGACCAGGTAGTGAACCTGCAAGCGCTGCCTTCGGAGGAGGCAGACCCAGCCCTAGCTTTATGTCCCATCCGCGCTCTTCGCGCTTACGTTGACCGGACACAAAGCTTCAGATCCTCACAGCAGCTCTTCGTCTGTTACGGAGGTCAGCAGAAGGGAAAGGCTGTCTCCAAGCAGAGGTTGGCCCCCTGGATAGTGGATGCCATTGTCTTGGCTTACCAGTCCCAAGACGTACCTTGCCCGTTCGGGGTGCGGGCTCACTCAACAAGGAGTGTTGCTTCATCCTGGGCGCTGGCTCAAGGTGCCTCGCTGACAGACATTTGTAGAGCTGCGGGCTGGGCGACACCTAACACGTTCGCTAGATTTTATAGCCTCCGTGTAGAGCCGGTATCTTCCCGCATCCTCGCCCCCCGGGGCCAGTAGCGCTAAGTACCCGTTCTAGTGTCGGCTTGCAACGCCACTCCCGCCTCCGGGCCGGATACGTGCGTCTATTCTTGCTCCAGTTGTGTTCCCCGGAAACGGCTAACCCTGTCGAGTTCCTCCGTCACCCTTGCGGTGTCAGACGTTGCGGACCGTCTGACGCCAGGCCTGCACCCGTATGCTTGTGGAACGTGTGTGTAGGCTGGGTTCCATATGTTGCGGTCCCCTCACGGCTACCCCATATGTGTATTCTCCACGGTATCTGCTACACTACTCGGTTAGCCCCGTGTCTTTCCCTCGACAGAGCCCGCTCTGTCATCTCTGGGCATGTTCTTCCCCCCCTGGGATCAGGTTGGGTCCACCCCAGAGATTTCCATAGTTGCACTACCCTAGGTTAGGTTAGTCCTGATGCGTATTTCCACCTCTCCTTCCATTGAAGGATGTGGCTCCGCAGCGTACCATCTCCCGAGACGGGCACGCTTTCCCAGCGTTATCCAATAGTCACGCTGAGTGGGTCTTGCAGGAACAGCAGTGACTGTCCTTCCCTGCCCGGAGCCCTGACTTCCACTCCAACAGAGGAGTGATTCAGCGAGCTCAGGCAGGGCGCTGGAAGGGCCAGCTCCCTGGCGTTTTGGTAGGGATCCCAATTCGTCGGTCAGTTCCGACGTACGTCGAACGTGACCGACTGAAAGGGAACGTCTCGGTTACGTATGTAACCCTCGTTCCCTGAAGGAGGGAACGGAGACGTACGTCCCGTCGCCAGGTGCTGTGCTTCAGCTGAAGGCCCGAGCCACACTTCTCGGCTCCTCAGTTGAAAACGGTATGCGGCACTTCCACTTCCGTATTTATACCCGCGCTGCGGGGCGGTGCGTGGAATGCGTGATCGCATGCCAATCTTCATTGGCTCGTTTTTAATACACTCGAAGTAGATTGGTCTCTGAAACAGATCCCAATTCGTCGGTCAGTTCCGACGTACGTCTCCGTTCCCTCCTTCAGGGAACGAGGGTTACATACGTAACCGAGACGATTTGTTATATAAAAAAAAACTATACAATATAGTAACAGATTAATTAAACTATGTTGTTCAGGTACAGATTTAACATGTATACATTTACAGTATTTAACATATTTTATTGTTAGATTAAAGGAACACTCCACTTTTTTTGAAAGTAGGCTAATTTTCCGTCTCGCCTAGAGTTAAACAGTTGAGTTTTAACGTTTTCGAATCCATTCAGCCGAGCTCCAGGTCTGGCGGAAGCACTTTTAGCATAGCTTAGCATAGATTATTGAATCTGATTAGACCGTTAGCATCTCGCTCAAAAATGACCAAAGAGTTTCCATATTTTTCCCATTTAAAACTTGACTCTTCTGTAGTTACATCGTGTACTAAGACCGACGGAAAATGAAAAGTTGTGATTTTCTAGACCAATATGGGTAGGAACTATACTCTCATTCCTGCGTAATAATGAAGGAACTTTGTTGCCATACCATGAGTGCAGCGGCGCAATGATATTACGCTAAGCTATGCTAAAAGTGCTACGCTAAAAGGAGATCGGCTGAATGGATTCGAAAATGAAGAAAATGAGCCTATTTTCAAAAAAAAAAGTATTTTCCTTTAAAATTAATGACACAGACAGGTATTTTAGGCTGCTGTCACTTTAAGACCGGATGTTAGGATCCACTATATTGACACATATCCGGTTTTCAGAGCGGTTTACGCCATAACCGACTGTATTTGTGTGAGATACTCCACATGATTGCGCATGATTTCGGGATTATGCACAGTCTGAGAGCGCTTCTGGTGTGTGTCATTCAGTACGATACCACATCGAGTTAATTTTTCACAACTTACTGTCATAATAACTCTTTTTGAAGACCCTTGTTAAATGTACACATGCTTCTTTGACATCTTGGCATCTGACTTGATCTCCTCCTCACTCTCTAATATCACTAACGGCAAGTTAATCAATAACGAATTGTGATTGGTTGGTAATTTTTTCTCCAAAATATACTATGACGAGATTGGCTACCTTTTGATTAGGCTATTCTCGCGTGACAGAAGACTGCTACTCGCTTTAATATGAGCACTTAGCAAAGACAATTTAGGAAAGAAGAAATATGATTTTTTTTTCATAATAAGTCAGGACACTAAAAATAGAGCTGAAATACGGGACTGTCCTGGGAAAAACGTCTGTTCACCCTATCAGTGACAACATTAATACAAATAAGTTATTAAAGTCATTGTTAAAGAATGCCTTTTCTTGAAGGATTAGTTCACTTCAAAATGAACATTTCCTGATAATTTCCTCACCCCCGTCTCATCCAAGATGTTCATGTCTTTCTTTCTTCTGTTGAAAAGAAATGAAGTTTTTTGAGGAAAACATTCCAGGATTTTTCTGCGCATAACAGACTTCAATGGGAACCAACGGTTAAAGGTCCAAATCAATGCAGTTTCAAAGGAAGGGCATCAGAGGCTCTGATCCCAGACGAGGAATAGAGTCTGATCTAGACAAACCATCATCATTTTCTAAAAAATGTATATACTTTTTAACCACAAATGCGCGACTTCTGTGTTGTTCTTCCTCACAACGTATGACATCATCATGGCGGAAAGGTCACGCGTGACGTAGGTGGAAGTACCGACCCACTGTTAAAACGAAATCAAACGGCCTTTACAGAAATAAAGGTAAAACAACGATGTTGGACAATTTTAAAGTTGGAGGAGAACATGAGATGGAGTTTTTCCGCACTGGTTCGGTACTTTCCACCGTGATGATGTCATACGGCGTGAAGAAGAACAACACAAGTCACGCATTTGTGGTTAAATAATATATAAATGTTTTTTTGTTTTTTTAGAAAATGACAATGGTTTGTCTAGATTAGACTCTATTCCTCGTCTGGGATTGGTCAGAGCCTCTGAAGCCCTTCCTTTGAAACTGCATTGATTTGGACCTTCAACTGTTGGTTCCCATTGAAGTCCATTATGTGGAGAAAAATCCTGGAATGTTTTCCTCAAAAAACGTAGAAAAGAAAGAAAGACATGAACATCTTGGATGAGACGGGGGTGAGGAAATTATCAGGAAATGTTCATTTTGAAGTGAACTAATCCATAAGTGTCATTTGTTCCATATTCATTGTGTGTCGGTTGGAACATTGTGTATATAAATGTCCATGCATGTGTTTTTGTAGCGTGTGGGATGCTCTGACTGACAACTACATCCCCTCCTCTGTGTCCAGCTGGGATGACCCCACCTCAGAAACACTGAATGGCAACCTCTCAGATCAGGAGGTAAACATCTGCTCTCCTCTGATATCTTTCAAGCTGTTGACATGATAATGGATTTGTATTTCCTGCAGGGTTACTGTATAGATTAGTGTTATAGGACATGACTACAAGTTATGTTTATAGTACCAAAAAATGGTAAGGACACAACGTTTTCTTTTAAAGGGGCTATATGTACGCATTTTCATGCATTAATAATTGCTATATTATTGACAATGTATGAACAGTTTGGAACGAAACTTAAAAAAACAACACCTTTCCCGACTTCCTAGGTTGTCTATGAAAGCCTGTAGGTGGATTTTTGTGTGAAGAACAAAAGGATGTGGCATTTGCATGTGCTCCCGAGAGCCTCTCTTCCGTTCTATGAAACATGAAACAAATGCTTCCAGGATAATGCAAAACAGCTTTTCTGTACTGTAAAGTCATTGTGTAATGCAAAGAAAAGGGGTTCATTTAAACTACAGCCTCACATAGTCAGATCTATAGTCTCAAATATACTCTATAATCAAACTATCAAAACAGTGTCATTTTAATAACCTCTTCTGTCGACATGATGCCGGTGAATTGCAGAGCCGGTGCAAACATATCCACATCACTATGATTAAATTTCTCACCGCTGACATTTTACTTTATTTTGTTGTTAAGAGGACATATTTATTGTAAATATTCATTTATTCATGGACGGCGTCTGGATGTTCGCTAACAGTATATCACTGCAAGATATTTTTACTTCTTTTACTTTATATCAAGGCATTGAATCGCGTTCAGTCTCTTTTATGTAAATAGTCAATCATTTTATCCCTTAAAACTCATCTTTGATCACCAAAATTACATTTTTCAAAGTTTTTTTCATTTGAAAATTTTTTTTTAACTCCTTGCTTCGTTTAGTATACACAGATTCATGAATATGCAAATTAGCCCCGCCCATACTTACTCGCACAAGCTCAAAAATACAGTCGGCCTGTAGTAAACGCTGCACAATGGTATCGCTCTTTACAACTTCAGACACATAACGCTCATTAATATGATTAGCCTTTTGCAGTTAATAATGTGTGTCTAATGTTACACAAACCATGTTCCCGTTCACCATCTCAGTCTCAGCATCCTTAGAAACGCTTTGAACATAACAGACCGTCAGTGGAGAAAGGCATATAGTTCATCATAACATCGTAATATACATCATAATTCACACGCTATATTGATAAAAGTACATGATTTTTCATATCAACAGAAGAATATACCGTGATAACCTGCTTCTCTTGAGACTCAGAGAATAGTTAATGATATGCTAAAGCTCCGCCCACATGTGACGTGATTGGTTACAAGGTAGTTTGTGATGTCAGAAACACCAGCGATTTCAAACCGTGTCTTTGGTTCACTGCAGTTTTAAAGAGAAAATACTCAGGAATGGTGTTAACTTGCACATGGTTTGTCTTAAGGCATATTAAAGGGTTAGTTCACCCAAAAATGAAAATTCTGTCATTAATTACTTACCCTCATGTCGTTCGACACCCGTAAGACCTCCGTTCATCTTCGGAACAGAAATTAAGATATTTTAGTTGAAATCTGATGTCTCTGAAAGTCCTCCATTGGCTCAATGGTACTCTACACTGTCAAGACCCTTAAAAGGTACTAAAGACGTCGTTACAAAGTCCATCTCACTACAGTGGTTCTAAAATAACTTTATGAATCGGCGACAATAGTTTTTGTGCGCAAAAAAACCCTAAATAATGACTTACAAAGTGATGACGATTTCAAAACAAAGCATCATGAAGCTTCGAAGCGTTATGAATCACTGAGTCGATTCAGCGGTTTGAATCGCCAAATTTCAGCAGTTTGGCGATTTGACACGCGATCCGAATCATCATTCGGCTCAGTGATTCATAACGCTTCGAAGCTTCATGATGCTTTGTTTTGAAATCGTCATCACTATATAAGACGTTATTTAGGGTTTTTTTGCGCACAAAAACTATTGTCGCCGATTCATAACGTTATTTTAGAACCACTGTAGTGAGATGGACTTTGTAACGACGTCTTTAGTACCTTTTAAGGGTCTTGACAGTGTAGAGTACCATTGAGCCAATGGAGGACTTTCAGAGACATCAGATTTCAACTAAAATATCTTAATTTCTGTTCCGAAGATGAACGGAGGTCTTACGGGTGTCGAACGACATGAGGGTAAGTAATTAATGACAGAATTTTCATTTTTGGGTGAACTAACTCCTTAAAAACATCACATAGACACACAAACAACATTAAAAACTTGAATTTCACTACAGGATGACTATACACAAGCAATGATGGCTGCAGTTCATTTAATGGCCACCAGTGTTGCTAAAAACAAGGATTTCTGAATTCTACATATAGCCCCTTTAATACTCAGCAATTTTGATATTGTCATTAATATCTTATGTTAAAGGGTTAGCTCACCCAAAAATGAAAATTCTGTCATGAATTACTTACCCTCATGTCGTTGGACACCCGTCAGACCTCCGTTCATCTTCAGACACAAATGAAGATATTTGAGTGTAAATCTGATGGCTCTGAAAGGCCTCCATTGGCACAATGCACTTTACACTCTCAAGACCCTTAAAAGGTACTAAAGACGTCGTTACAAAGTCCATCTCACTACAGTGGGTCTACAATAACTTTATGGAGTGAAGAGAATAGTTTTTGTGCACAAAAAACCCTAAATAACGACTTATATAGTGATGACGATTTCAAAACACGGCATCATGAAGCTTCGAAGCGTTATGAATCAGTGAGTCGAATCATGATTCGGATCGCATGTCAAACCGCCAAACTGCTGAAATTTGCCGATCCAAACTGCTGATAAAATATCTTCATTTGTGTTCTGAAGATGAACGGAGGTCTTACGGGTGTCGAACGACATGAGGGTAAGTAATTAATGACCGAATTTTCATTTTTGGGTGAACTAACCCTTTAATAATATCAATCCATTAATTTTAGTTAGGGTAGTTTGATAATAATATAAATTATATATATATTAATGGAACTGAATAAAGTTTTTAAAGAAATTACCATTGAAGCACTGGCCAACGAAAAACACTTTCTCTTAATTGAAAAGGCATTTATTTCCTGCAGCACTATCTGAGAGCACAGCCTTGCCCTCTTGATTCAGGGTGTGGTATGTTTATGCCAAATGGACAGCAAATACAGTCACTCGCTGCCAAAAGCCCAACCTGATCTACTTTCCCTGGCATTCAGCTGGTCACATGCTTTGCAATAAATAGTTCAGACATCACAAAAAAAAAAAAAAAAATCCCACAGACGCTCTGAATAATGTCACCATGACTGATCGGCTGACATTTATGTATTTTCTTTATATTTTGTCATCATGTAAGATGTAGATGCTGATTATCAACCAACGTGATTGGTTAGATGACTCTGGGTAATCTAATAGTGTTCGATTTTGACTAGTTTTAGCAGTGAAGTACAGTAGATGAGAAGTCAAGTTTTTGTTGTACATTAATGCGGGCTAGTAGAGCTATGTAAGCTACATTTGAAAGCACTCTCCTCAGCACATTACCAGCGAGCGTAATGGAACTATATGGAGCCATTACTCTCTACCATCTTATCCTATTGATACTGCTAATGCTCCTAAACATGTTGTGAAAGCATTTCATTGTCTTGGCTTTAAAGATACATGAAAAAGATGAGGATGAGATGAACGAGAAGAATGAAAATGCCAGTTTTCTGAGTGAAGAACCTCTAATTACAGCGGATCAGGTGAGCCTAACCTAAACAGATGTGGTGCACTGGTAAAAATAAGAGAAAAAAAGACTGAATATATGCTTATTTACAGTGAAGTTTTTTTTGTCGTCTGTGATTTAATCATTAAAAGGTAGGGTAGGCAATTTTCCGAGAGGCTAGCAATAGCAAGCTAGCTTTGAAAGCATGAGATCCCACCCTCCCTTCAGAGCGTCTCCAAAGCCACGCCTCCCCCAAAGAGACGGCGTTAAAATACCTCATGTCTCAAAGCACATTACATTACAATAATCATAAACAACTTAGAGCACTGACCTGTACCACCTGACTGCTGCAGACTTATTTCGCCGTTGATAGTGTTGCCATTGAAACACATAAATTCGAGTCGTGAACCGCTTCGAGTATAACGTCACGGGTTTCCGGTATGAACGCAGCATGAGCTCGTTTTGGTTCAGGGGGAACTATAAAAGGCGGTTTAGAGTTGGGTACCAGTTCGTTGCCAATACCCAACGGTACCTTTTTTTGGTACTTTAGGGATGTTTCTCTCAATAACTGTACAGAAACTGT
This sequence comes from Gobio gobio, assembly GCF_949357685.1. Classification (NCBI taxonomy): domain Eukaryota; kingdom Metazoa; phylum Chordata; class Actinopteri; order Cypriniformes; family Gobionidae; genus Gobio; species Gobio gobio. The sequence goes on from NC_137118.1 coordinate 4,216,361, forward strand.
AAGTCATTTATAGCAGTGTTATTGACATTATGCCAGAGCTGCCTTGGTCGCTGTCTGCCATTGTCTGTGATGTTTGTATACTGTAATATTTACCTGTTAATAGTAGGATACTATCTACTTACTGTAACTAATTGAATTCATAAAAACTTTCTATGAAATGTTGTATTGTATTTAATATTCACAGACACTAGCTTAATGTGAATTGGTACTCTGTAGCACCAACGTAATTCGGTCGGTGCCCTTAAAAGTACAGAGTTCGGTACACAACCCTAGTTGACAGGCAGCGACATCGGACCGAAGGCAATGATTGGACGAACATTTTATGGTCCTACACCTTCCACAGACGATATATTTATACATATAAATACATTTAGACCATTAACTTAGTGATGCTATCAGGATGTGAAGAGACTTTAAACCAGCATAACCGCCATAGACTGTAAAATAATATGGACGTAGTGTCCGTGACGTCTCCCATAGGATTCTGATGAGCAGTTCTGAAGTGTAAAGTAGGGACGAGCTGCCCGTCGCCATCTTGGCAGCGCATCACTCCCGGATAACAGAAAATGGGCAAAGAGGCGGGACGTGGGCGGAGCTGAGGTGATGCGATGACTAACAGACAGCAGACAAACGGCAATCCACCTGTCACTCAAAGTGGCCACGCCCTTAATTATCCAGAACTTTAAGGCTTTATATAATGTAAACGAATGAGTTATAAAAAAATTCACCCTCCTCACAGTCGTCATGAAGGGCAAAATTAGCCGTATAGACCAAAAACACAATTTGTCCCAGACTGTAAACATGTGTTCTTCTGCTGTAAAGTTGGGCATTTTAACATGAGCTCAATGAGATTCTGCTCCTTCTGGAGTCTGTATTGGCTTCAAGAGAAACTGCGGGAGGTTGCCGCTTGATAACCGCCTACTAGGGCTATTATTTTGATAATTGATTAGTTGGCCGATAATGTTTTTGATTAATCGGATAAAAAGCCAGTTTTTTTTATTTTAGTGACAAAACACATTATTCCACATCCTGCCCAATGCTGTCCTTCAAACAACAAGCCAGCTGAGTGGTATGAATACATACATAGTGAATATATCTACCCTTACATAAATTAACCATGGTTTTACATCGAATAAGACAAACAAAAACAGGGTAATACCACGCCGGCGCTTGTTCAGTGAAGTTTAACACAGACTGTCAAGCAAAATGCAAATACAGATGAGGATATAACTACTGTTCTCTATATAGATCAGTGGATATAACCTGTAAAATGAACGTTTTGCGCTGAGGACGCAGACGCACACACATCTGTCAAAGTGCATGACAGGGTATGTTAAACGCTAAGGCATTCGCTTGAAGCTTAAAGGGATAGTTCACCCAAAAAATGTCCATCCAAGATGTAGATGTCTTTGTTTCTTCAGCAGAACACAAATTAAGATTTTGAACTCCAACCGTTGCAGTGTGATAGTCGTGTAATGATGTCAATGGGGATATCTTAGAGTATGAGAGCAATGAGAGTAAAAACACATAGACATACGAATCCTTATTAAACCATGCGGCTCGTGGCAACACATTGATGTCTTAAGACACGAAAACGATCAGTTTCTGCGAGAAACCCAACAGTATTTATGTTATTTTTTTACCTCTTATCAGACGAATGTCATCTAGTATTCCCAGCGTCATAACTTCCGGCGAATAAGGTCAAAATACTGGCGCGATCAAAGATATATATACGTAGATGCCTCATTCGCAGGCATGTATGTATATATCTATGATCGCGCCGGTATTTTGCATGTATTTTGGCCTTATTCGCCGGAAGTTATGGCGCAGCGATGGCTGATGCAGAGCCATAGAAAAAAATTAAATACATTTTTAAATATGGATATTTTTCTTCCACAAACGCATCGATTCGCTTCAGAAGGCCTTTATTAACATCCCGGAGCCGTGTGGAGCACGTTATTTGACAGATGCATTTTTTATGGACTTCAAAAACCAAGCAACTATTACTGCCATTATAAAGCTTGGATTAGCCAGAGCATTTTTAATATAACTCGGATTTTATTTGCCTGAAAGAATAATGTCATATACACCTCGGATGACTTGAGGGTGAGTAAATCATGGGCTAATTTTCATTTTTGGGTGAACTATCCCTTTATGATAAACAATTCTCATGTTTAGGGCACTAGGATCATGTACCTTTCCTGGATCAGCTCACTCTGTTTCCACTATTTCTAGATGCACATTTTGTCCATAGAAATGCGTTATTCAGTGCTGTACTGCGACTGGTGGAAGCTTTGAGTACAGAGAGCAGACCAGACTAATTGATAATGAGAATCATTATCGATGATTTTTATTATCGATTTCATCGACTAGTTGTTGCGACCCTATCGCCTACCCTGCCTTTAATGCTTCAAAAGGTTAATAAATTAGTGTGGCAGCATTTTATTGTTGATAATGGGTGATCAATTTAGCCTAATAGAGACAGAGCGTATTTAGGCCACGCCCACACCGGGGGGGTAAACAATCCAATGCTCTCCATTGACTTTGTATTGTGTGAGGCTGCCTCCTTGTCATTTCGTACTTATAACAAAAAACAGAACAATGTCTAAAAGCTGCTATGTGACAGGGTGTACAGCAAACAAGCTAATAAACACAGAACTATGTTTTTATAAGCTATACAGAGATACAGAGTATACAGAGAGTATACAGAGATACTATAACCCTATTGTTTTATTCATATTTTGAATTAATTTTTATTGTCACATTTTCCATTTTAGTCATTTGTATTATTGTTCTTCTTCTTATTATTTTAAATAGACTATGTCTATAGCCTATAGTTTTTATTTGTATTTATGTTTTACTAATTTTAGTACAACAAAGAAAATGAGAAATGTTACCTTGGCAGCTATAACAATATGGGCTGTGTTATTTCAGTGTCATATTTTTTAAAAGGTGGGTTAAGACATAAGAGTATAATATGGTGTAAAGTTGTGTGTAAGTCTGTTTTATGTTTTATTTTACCTTCTGATTCTCTCTTTTTTATTATTAATTTGTTTAAAATATATTTTATTTATATTATTTAATATTGATATTGAGGTCAAACTGTGTTGCCAATTTCTTTATTTTACATTGTGAACCTTTTAAAGTTTTGATATTTTATATTATAGTATTTTATTTTATACTTACATTGAGATTCTGTGTGAAAAAGTGTTATTTGTTTTTATGTTTGTCAAGCACTTTGAGTTTGCATTCCATGTATGAAAAGTGCTATACAAATAAATGTTTATTATTATTATTATTATTAAGCTGTCCACCCCAAAAAACGAGAGTTTAAGGAGACAAATGGAAATAAGACGTGAAGCATCAGCAGAAGGAATGGGTCCATTTTGGGATCATGGTACTCCGTATGCCTATGTGTGCAGTAAACATTTAGTCACTGTTAAGTCAAATATCCAAATGTCAGTTTTATATATTATATTTCCTGTCTCTGATTACGTTCCCCTCTAATGGGCGTAGTTCTCAGTGTCTCAGTTAACATGTCTCAATTGCCTGTATCCACTTTTGTGTCCTTAAACGCTCTGTTTTTGGGTCAACAGCTTATAAAAACTTCTGGGTTTTTGGTTCTGAGTTTTTTAGCTTGTTTGCTGTACACCTTGTCACATACCAGCTTTTAGACATTGTTCTGTTTTTTGTTATAAGTCAAAAATGACAAGGAGGCGCTTCACATAATACAAATTCAATGGAGACGGTTTGATTGTTTCCAGCGTGGTCTTCAGATTATGACGCATGTCGCTCTGTCTCTATAATGCATTTTAAGGTTTGTTTAAATCGAGCAGGTTTACACTTGAACAGTAGCCTAGTCTCAAAGCTTTGCTAGATTTAAAATCAAGTGTGCTATCTATTCATCAAAAGCATGAATTCAAAGCTACAATTCTGCATGTCCTCAAAATTGTTTAAACGGCCACTGAAATCTGTCATTTATTCCCTCACCAGGTGATCGAGGAGATTGTGGAGATGATGGAAAACTCACCAGATCCTGGAGAGACGGAGGAAGAGGAGGACGATGAAGTCGGGGTCTCTTCCTCTAACAGCAGCCCTTCCCTTCTGGAGGAAATCCGCATGCTGTCTCAGGCCTCCAACAACAACTGCTCTTATGAAGGTGCCCGGATAAACCTGCGATCAAGAGATATACGTGAACCTCGGGATGACTTTTTACTATGTTCTTCAGATGGAACTAGTAGTAAAAAAGTAAATGTTGTTAGTATTTACATGGACAGGTGACCGATTATGTTTATCTTTATGGTTAAAATACAAAGCATGATAATATTACTAGATCAAGGTCAGTGTAAACGTGCTTTACATCTCCCCAGGAATAGAAACAGGTGTGTATTGGTTTCTATTTTAAAGCGGTGGTTCCGTGTTTTTTTTCTAGGCTTGGTTGTGTTTATGGGGCGCAGTATAACATGTCTTAAAGCAGCACTAGGTAACTTTTCAACCTTCATAATATATTTTCAAAACTCTTGTGATGATACATCGACTTACAATAGGTTGAATGACACGTCTGCCATAGCCTGACGGGGTCTGTATCGTTTTTAATCGTACTTTTAAACTTCGGGTTTCGGGTAGTAACCCGAGAACAAAAAGAACTACAAAATTCGACTGCTTTACGGCATATACGTCACTTCCACCACCACCCCCACTTCCTTAAATTCGGACGTGCGTGAAAAAATCGCTCGCAAATCATTTGTTTGCCGAATGTTATAGTCATGGCCAAAGCAGCACAGAAAAATAAGAAAGCAAAGGTTTTGTCTGAGGAAAGCAAAAAGAGAAAACGAGAAAGTGATCGGATTAAAGGCAGGACGAGGATCAACATTGGGCAGCGTTTGCTCGTTGGCGTGAGCTGAAGGAGGAGGGGCTACATTCTTGCAAGTAAATACGTAATACATACAAAATCATATTTTAGGACACCTAACATGTCTGTGATATTGGTTTATTTGTCTTTCCTCAAGCTTTAATGCAAATCGATTTTTCGAATTTGCAGATTCATCTAGGGTAGCTTGATATTATAATATTGACGATATATGGTTATTTCCTACCACTCAAACATTGAATTGAAGTATCATATAGATTCTGTAAAACGGGAACCAATAGACTAGGCTACTATAATGACGCTGGCTTGTAAACATGAGCATCGCGATCATTTGGCGTTTGAAAAAAAATAAAACCCATGAAATTGTATTCATATGACATGCTGAAACATATGCCACTGTACCTGGGATGAAGACATTTCACACGCGACGCAAGCAGAACACGCATGTGAACTCCTGCAGAGTTCAGGGATATCATAGTTGTCATGTCAACAAATGCACGTGCGATGCATCCCCTGATGTAGAGTGACCGTTTACGACAGTAGTAGAGGACAATACTGTTTCACAACTGTAGGGGGAGCCCGAGAGCAAAAGTTACCTAGTGCGGCTTTAATACTTCTTTTTTTTTTAAACGCCGTATTTTTCTTATATTTTCCACACCGCTTTCTCCACTGTCCTTTGAACGGCTTGTTTGCTTCCTGCTTCTGTGAAGCCCATCCCTCCGAAAAACGCAATGGTCTTAGATTGGTTAGATGGCCAAATGTAGTTTGTAGTTCTGCAACAGCTCTCTCTCTTTCGTAATGACTGCGACGTGGCCTCGCCCACTTTGTTGCGTGTTCGCGGGGGCAGTGTTTATGTTAATAGCAGGTGTTTATGATGTCACAAACCCGGGAAGAAGCTCGTTGTAGTCCAAACCGGCCGTTTTTGTAGGCAATGAACTGCCATAACTTTAAAAGACAATATCTCAGTTTGCATTGAACTTTCAGCGCTGTAACTTTGCAGATACTGTTTATGCTCAAGCAGCAACATTACACACTAACTAAAGTTAAAAAAGTGAAATTGCATGCAACCACCCCTTTAACCCTCATGCACTGTTCGATTTCTGATTACACTCCTTACGGTCCGGGTCAAATTGACCCTAATTGGATTCAATACAATTCCCCAAAAATCACACTATGAAAAAACACATACAATCAGGTACAAACAATTCACTTTTAATATTAAAAATATATAATATATATAGATAAATATCTGAATTTACGATTTATAAAAATACTTTTAACCACTATTTTTAAGATTGGCCCTTAGGACACTTTCCTTTATACATTTAGAACAATAATATCTTAGTCTAAACCTAAAGTAATGTTGACCAACTATATACCATTTTAAAGCTTTCAGACTCTAGTTTTCATATTTGGTGACTGATTTTCAAAAGAGATGACAGAGCAGTAGATAAATAGCGATAGATTGGTCATTTGTGATGCGGTGCCAAACTATAACGCGCGCTCTGACTCTTTTACCCACAAACAGAGAATGAGAAAAGTTCACACAATTTCAAGAAAAACAATGTAGGTTAGATAGTATTTCAGATAGATTGAAAAAAGAAATTATAGCTCATTTTTACCATTTGTGGCATTCAAAAAATATTTCTGTATTGAAAAAAATGGGGAAAAGCTAATTTTTTTTTGCTTCATAGGTTAGTAAAAAACTAAAATAACAAAATATAACCAAGAAATGTTATTATTTTGGGTCTCTACAATTGCCTTAGAACATTAAAATATGCGGGTCAAATTGACCCGTGAACATCACGAAACAGCCGGTTGAAACTTTGCATGCATGTTCATGACCCTAAGTGAGAAAAAGTCACAACATTTAAAGAAAAAAAAACATAGGTTAACTGATATTTCTAACGACTTAAAAATCACAACGGGTCAAATTGACCCGCAACATAACACAAGGGTTAAACCGTGTTGCTTCAGATTCCCACGGACATGAGAAACAGATCATGTTTTTGAAACCAAAGATGCAAGTGGAACAAAAGTGAATGAAAAATAGCCTGTCAACTGAGAAATATTACATTAAAGCCCAACATTAGTCGCGCTCACAGTGTGAACGTCAAGTGCTTTGCGAGTCTTTTGAAACTGGATGCTGTTCGTCATGCAGGTCTGAGGCTGATGCCGAGCTCGGCGCTGCTTGACATCTTATGTCGGATGGAGGCGGCGATACGGGAGTATTCGGAGGAACTGGTGGCTCAGCTGGCCCGGAGGGACGAGCTGGAGTTTGAGAAAGAGGTGAAGAACACCTTCATCACGGCTCTAATGGAGGTCCAGAACAGACAGAAGGAGCAAAGGGAGCTGAGCAAGCGCAGGCGTAAGGACAAGGCCATGAGTCTACAAGGATCTACCCGCTCCGAGAAGATTGGGAGCATGCCTGCGAAAGTAAGTAGCCGCATGATATTTACCTCCAATCAGTCTCCAGACGCAGACATCTCTCTGTGCGGTTAATGGATCCCGGCCCATTACTCGTCAGCTGCACTTAGCATTTACTGGACGAGAGGAAGCATTCCCCTGCAGGATGAGCTGTGAAGGCAATCCTGGCTTCCTCTTACAGTAATGCCGCTGTGATTCGATTACATCATGCAAGCGACTCCATCCCCTGCATCAACCCTCACACGGATGGGTTGATCATTTTAGTCATTTTGTGACAAATTGTGAAATGTGACACTTTTCCTGAACTCGGAAGCCTGGGATTTTAGCCAATAAAAGTGAAAGGTGTGTTTTTGTCAAAGCTGACAAAAGAAAAAGAAAGTAACATTTAAAGAAATTTACATTTTTGGCCATTATTATAAAGCTGATAAATATTTCATGACTGATAACTGATAAGAAGGCTGATATTATTCTTTTTTTTTATGGAGCGACGCTTTGTGCACTGGTCAGTCATGCTGGGACAGGAAGGGGCCGTCCCCAAACTGTTCCCACTTAGTTGGGAGCATGAAATTGTCCAAAATGTCTTGGTAAAGCATTAAGAGTTCCTTTCACTGGAACTAAGGGGGCAAGCCCAACCCATAATCCCCCCTCCACCAAACTTTACACTTGGCACAATGCAGTCAGGCAAGTCCCGTTCTCCTGGCAACCACCAAACCCAGACTCCTCCATGGGATTACCAGACAGAGAAGCGTGATTGGTCACTCCAGAGAACACGTCTCTAATGCTCTAGAGTCCAGTGGCGGCGCGCTTTACCCCACTGCATCCCACGCTTTGGATGAGCTTTTGGATGAGCTGCTCGGCCATGGAAACCCATTCCCTGAAGCTCTACACACAGTTCTTGAGCTCATCTGAAGGCCACAGAAGTTTGGAGGTCTGGAGCTCTTGACTCTGCAGAAAGTTGGCGACTTCTGTGACCCTCAGCATGTGCTGACCCCGCTCTGTGATTTCACTTCATGGCTGAGTTGCTGTTCTCAATTGCTTCTAAATAATTAGCCAAGATTAAATGTTATAATCCTATATTCCTACTACTGTTATTATTATTACCAGTAATTTATTTCATTATTTTAACTTAATTTACAAGTAAAAATGTCAACAGCCAATTACAGCCTTATGCTGCCTTGCGCTTACGCTTCTTTACTTTGAATGGGTGACGTCATGCTTTACATGTGTCCGATCGCCTATGCAAATACCCTAGCGCAGACTCTAGCCAATTGTGTTCATGCAACACCGGAAAAGTAATGTGATTGGCAGTTGTCACTATGAGGGTCGCGTCAGCACCAGCTTCAGACACGCCCACCACCAAGCGTCAACACCGAACGCAGCGTTACTGAGCAATGCTGCAAACCGTCCCTTTGCGCCACCTGGTGGTGATTTCATGAACGAGTGTCACATGTGATATGATATATATATATATACCAGTATATATATATATCACTTGCTGAAATAAACCTAAATATGAAATCATTTCACAGCATCAGTTCTAGATCTCCAGTTGAATTTATACCAGCTCTTTTCTCTAACTTGGACTGTACAATATGTGAGCAGAAGCCTGTGGTAGTAAATATTTCATATTTTAATGCTTTCCAGCGCTTCAGCATGGAGGGTCTGTCCAACATCCTGCAGACAGGGATCAGACAGACCTTTGGGACCTCAGGGACAGAAAGACAGGTGAGGAGGAGCATTTCAGTTCATAATCTATACAGTATGCAGATATAAAATCTGATCATAACTGTCTGATTTTTTTCTTCATGTGTGGTCAAAAGTACCTAAACACAGTCATCCCATTTGAGAAAAAAGGGACTCCTCCATCTGTGGATGACTTGCAAATGCTCACAAAAAGTAAGTGTACTAATAATTCAACTGTATAATATAGGGTGTATGACGCAAGCCATGCCAAGGGAAAGCAAGAATAAATGTGCACCTTGAAGGTTTTGAATAAAACGATCTGCCAAATGCATAAATAAAATGTAATATTGTTTTTCAGTTCTTTACGCCATGAAAGAAGACAGTGAGAAGGTCCCGACCCTCCTGACTGACTATATATTAAAAGGTAAATCTAAAATATATATATATTTTTTTTTATTGTTTTATGAGGTTTTTATTGTGATCGTTTTATATAGTATTATTATTTATTAAGAGAATTTAGAGAAACTGTGGCTCTTAAATAGATAAATATACACTGCCGCCCAAAAAATGGAATATAATAACTTTTTGCATAAATTTTTGGTCCAGATCTTGTATGGCCAATGCAAGAATCCAGCGCTCTGTAAAGTCTCATCCCAAAGACTTTCAGTGAATTTAAGGTCTGGACAATTCATGTGTGAAAATTATTCTTTCTTGCTCCCTCCCAACCATTCTTTCACAGTTTGAGCTGATGAATCTGACTGATGTCTTCCTTTCTGGGCTTTGAAAGTGTCAGAAATCTCTCAGATTTCATCAAAAATATCTTAAGTCGTGTTCTGAAGATGAACGAAGGTATTATGAGTTTGAAACGTCATGAGGGTGAGGAATTAATGACAGAGTTTTCATCTTTGGGTGAACTAACCCTTTAATAATTATTAAATTATTTAAAAAAAATGTTGTTTTATTTGTAATTATTTCATTTTGAGTAATTTAGTCCTAATTGTATTATTTAGATAAACAGACAAGCAAAAAAAGAATAGACAAAAAGCTAAAATAATACCAAATAGATGTATCGAGATAAAAAGTGTCCCTGCTTAGATAAAAAACTTGCATATAGGTGCATATTTAAAAAAATCCTATGCATAGACATCCAAAAGTGCTTATTATATATGTACCTATTTTATAGTGTATAATTTCAAGTGCCAGTGCATAGTTCTTACCTAATGTTCACAGTTTTGGTTGTTATTCAGCCATCTTTTAAACTATTTAAAAACGAAATAAAAGTGGAGGTGAATCACTGCAATAATCATCCAATCATTGACTCTTAAAGGGATAGTTCACCCAAAAATGAAAATTAGCCCATGATTTACTCACCCTCAAGTCATCCTAGGTGTATATGACTTTCTTCTTTTAGACGAACACAATCTGAGTTATATTAAAAATGTCCTGGCCAATCCGAGCTTTATAATGGCAGTAACTTGTCGGGTCGTTTTTCCGACCATAAAAGTGCATCTATCCATCATATAACTGCTCCACACAGCTCCGGGGGTTAATAAAGGCCTTCTGAGGTGAAGCGATGCGTTTGTGTAAGAAAAATATCCATATTTAAAACTTTAAAAAAAAAATATCTAGCTTCCGCCAGATCGGAAAAAAGTGTAACTGCTGTGCAATGTCGTCAGACATAAGCGTAAGCATTTTGAACTGTGAGAGGCGCGTTACACTTTTTCTGTAGGTTGAATACAGAAGGTGATCTGATGGAAGCTAGATATTTTACTTTATACATTTTTAAATATGGATATTTTTCTTACACAAACGCATCACTTCGCTTCAGAAGGCCTTTATTAACCCTGGGAGCCGTGTGGAGCAGTTATTTGATGGATAGATGCGTTTTTATGATGGATAAATGCTCTTTTATGATGGATAAATGCTCTTTTATGATGGATAAATGCTCTTTTATGATGGATAAATGCACTTTAATGATGAATAAATGCTCTTTTATGATGGATAAATGCACTTTTATGATGGATGGATGCACTTTTATGATGGATAAATGCACTTTTATGATGGATAGATGCTCTTAGATGCACTTTTATGATGGATAAATGCACTTTTATGATGGATAAATGCACTTTTATGATGGATAAATGCACTTTTATGACGGATAGATGCTCTTTTATGATGGATAAATGCACTTTTATGATGGATAAATGCTCTTTTATGATGCTCTTTTATGATGGATAAATGCTCTTTTATGATGGATAAATGCTCTTTTATGATGGATAGATGCACTTTTATGAACTTCAAAAATTACCTGACAAGTCACTGCCATTATAATGCTTGGAAGAGCCAGGACTTTTTTAATATAACTCTGATTTTATTCGTCTGAAAGAAGTTGTTCATATACACCTAGAATGGCTTGAGGGGGATTAAATCATGGGATCATTTTCATTTTTGGGCGAACTATCCCTTTAAGCATTTGCCTATTTAAATCCAAACAGCGACTTTTTTTGGCCGGGCAGAGCGGATATAAGATAAAAATTGTACTTTTGAGATAATAATGCATTCCAGCTTAAATATATGTATGAAGAATATTTTATTCCAGACTTTTAATACTTGATCCCGCCTCCGTCCTGCAGTTCTGTGTCCCACCTAAAGTCCTGAGCGTGATCTGCTGTCGGCGAGACTGAGGCCAGGTGTGTTCGTTTCTCCTCTCGGTTCTCCAGCCCAGCTGCATGAGCTCCCTTACCCAGTATCAGCAAGGGACCCTGAACATCTAACCATCCTTCTCTTGCTTATCTAATGACCTTTGACCTTGCTCATCTCACTGCCCTTCCTGCATTCACATATCCACGAGGTTCATACCACAGCGCCTGGTGCTTTACATGTTTTCTACTATGTACGTTACTTCGGGCCAAAAGCCATACGGAACGTGTAAGGGTAACAGGTGACCTATAATCGGTTTAACTCTACGATCAGGTACTATTTTCATTTTGAAAGATATGCATAACATAAGGCATTTTCCATAATACACGATAATTCACATCCGTTCTGAACACAGGTGACGATGAGAAGGGCATTATTCACGATCTTCTGAAGGCGCAGATGCATTGATTTCGAGAGCACATTTGAAAATAGTCCATCCAGACATTCTGCTTTTTGCCGTTTTAGTATTGTGGCTTCATTTCAGCCGAGGTTGGTTGAAGATTCAGCATGTTTTAGTGTTCTACATTAATGCCAAGTTATAGGGAGAAACCTTGTGACTTTTCTTATTTTGGGTAACCTGAGATTATTTCTTTTTTTCATCCTATGTATGAAATATACAGTTCTACATAATGTGGTTTCTTTGATGATTTATTTGTCTAATAAAACTTTTTTTTAATTAACATTAACTGTCATTCATAACTTGTGCTTACATCTTTAATGTATATATTTCTTATTTACAAAGGGACATGGAGGAATGTGAAGTATTGCTGAGTTACAGTTCCAATAAATGTCAAACCCTGTGAAAGCCTGAATGACTGATTCATTGTAATAACACACCATTCCACTAGAGGTCAGACATAATATGCAGATAATCATAAACTCAAGCTTTCTGACCGCAGCATCCAAGAGGATTTTACATGTGTAATATGGTTTGTTAACCCTAATAAACATGTGACATCAAAACTGTTAATAAATCCATTATGATTCAACTCATTGTTATGGGGGGAATAAGTTTCCAGAGTCAATTGTATGCGAGTGACTTCTTAAACCAGTGTAAAAAAATACAGTATTTTGTTTTATTAAAGGGTTTTTAGTCCCCTTGGACTGATATTCACGGGCTATTTTTATTACATTGTTCATTTTGGCTGTTGAATCATCGGTCATTTGATTTAAATGAGCACTACATTGTTTAAAAACAATATTTGAAACATAACTAGATAAAATATAAAAACAGGAATGAATGTTTGCTCATGTAAACATCTTGACTATTCATTTGTGGAGAACTAGCTAACTTACACTAGCCACAGTCACGTTAGCTTATACTGACACGACAGCTTAGCTATTTATATTAGGCCTAATATATAACGTGTCATGGTTTATATTTTCCGAATATTATTAATAATGGATCACTAGAAATGTCATAAAACAGTAACTGTTAGCTTACCTTCCGCTCTCTTCTTTTTAAAGAGTCAACTGATTCTTCTTAACCTTTCACGTTTCCATAGTAAAGTGGCCTAAAAATAATGTGCGTTATCTTTATATGGACACTTTTTTATTTAGTTTAGCTTTTTGCTCACCAAAACGCTTAATTTTAACTATTAGACAAGGCTCTTAGTTAGCATTAACATATCTTCTAAACAGGTCATTAACGAATTAAAGGCACGATATGTAATTTCGCCACTAGGTCGCTTATTCAAAACAAAGGCGTCTTGACGATGCCTTGATTGTTTCGAGGAGCTTATGGTAAGTGTGGTATTCATTCTGTCGATGAATGTATCCAAACAGTTGCTCACCTGTCTAATCATAAAACACAATATATTAAAGAGTCTTTGGTGTTTCTATGGTTTATCAAAATTGGTTTATCGAAATCGACGGTAACGTGGTGATGTCATTGATAGGCGACGCATGGACACGATCCGGTTAAAATTGCTTATTTCTCTGGATTTAAGCATTCTTGGAAACATTTGGGATAATGTAAGTACACAAGTCTTCAAAATATTGTTCTAGTGGTTTTGGGATATTTTTGTGCCTTTAAACAAATACACATAACTGTTAGATACAAAATATATGACATTTACTTTACTACATTGTATATATTTATTTGTAAATAAACGGCTAGACTGCAATTTTACAGCCAGTTTCTTTTATTCAAAATATGAATACAAAGTGTTTTCATGTCCATAGACAGTAAATGTCCAATATACAGAACAGTTTGAGGTTGTCCAGTCTGCAGATGACAAACATACTGACACGAGTACAGGCAATAAAACATTTCTAATTAAATAAAAAAAGATGTGCTTGAAAAACAGTCAGTTGCACAGTTGAGTACATACGTTTTTGTGTGAAAAGAAAAAAAATACAGCAGTTGTTTAAAAAGCATTTAAGAATTCTGTGGTGAATAAAAACAAACAAACATAGGCTACATTTTGGCATACTTACACTATAAAGTTAACATGAACTGCCATTCACAACCCATTTTACTCTGATAATGACACATTTCTGAGTAAGTTCAATTTCTGTGCATTAAGAAAATAAATAAGGTCAATTTTGAGGTCATATTTCACTGGTGCATTTATTTCCAGGAAACTAGAAATAGCAGCCCATGTGTCGGTCACATATTACTTAAGCTACCATTGATTTTGCTGGAATGTTGTGAACTGTAAGTATAATTGATAGTAGCAGTGGTCTGATAACTATTTCCCCCACATCTACAACCACTGAACAGGAAATCTTTGGTTTTGTATCCAGTCTACCAGATAAATCATGAACTTACCACAGACCTAGAATGAGAAATAAATACCTTATTTACAGTGACTTAAAGGAATGTTTATAATTATTGTTTACATAATCAATACAATACATCATCAAAGTTGTAAAATAGAATCATGGGGTACAAAACCACAATATAAATTAAGATACCGCCAAATTCTACACTTCTAAATTGAAAAAAGCTACTATATATCCCTAAGAGATAACAACACGGGTTTGTTTTGAATTATATTTGGCCAAAAAACATTTAAAGGCAAATATAGCAACTTAATATGATGTCCTCGACATTCCCTTTAACCAGTGCTGCTATGGAACATATGCTATTGATTGTATGTAAACGTGATTATTAAAGGGATAGTTCACCCAAAAATGAAAATTAGCCCATGATTTACTCACCCTCAAGCCATCCTATGTGTATATGACCACCCATTCACTGCCATTATAAAGCTTGGATTAGCCAGGAATTTTTTTATATAACTGTCATATACACCTAAGATGGCTTGAGGGTGGGTAAATCCTGGTATACTTTTCATTTTTGGGTGAACTATCCCTTTATTAAGGAGTGTCTGTATAATGTGGAATAGTAGACCTTTCATTTGTTTTCATCAAGGCAAGTTAGCATCTTTAGTTCGCAAAAGAATAATCAGCAAACAGCAAAAAAATTTCATGAAAAATCAAAGTGAATAATTCAAACATCTCAGTGTCTTCTTGTTTATTGTTTAAGTTCCACTTTACAGAAAGTAGACGCTTTTCTGTAATACTTTGAACAGTAAAAAAAAACTATTATACTATTATCTTTATATTTGTTAAGTTTCTTATATATAAAAAATAAAATAAAAAAATGTAAATAAAGAAAAATTACACCATGCTGTTTCCATACAGAGGCAATAAGCTTATCGGTTCCAGTCCGTCCTTTCCAATGTGCTCGAGTTTGTAGGACGGCAGACGTGAAAGTGATTCTTACACCAGAGATCCGGCCTGGTTCTGCGCCGGTACCATGATGGGTACCCCTCCCATGCGGGAGATATTGGCGGCAGTAACGGTGGTGGGCAGCACTGGCGGACGTGGAATCTGAGGCTGGGCAGAGGCTGTCCGGGGCAATGAGGAGTGCTGGGAGCCTCCGTTGGTGCTGGGGGGTCCCAATGGCCCGCGGGGCAGGGTGGGGTTGGTGTTGTAGCCCGGCAACAGGGTGGCATCTGCTGGAGGCTGTGAGCGGTAGCCCGCTGTGCTGCCCGTGGCCGTGTTGATGGAGGCCGTGTCGGAGTGAGGGTAATGGTGGTGGTGGTGGTTGTGGTGGTCTCGCTGGTAAGAGCTGGTTTGAATGGAGGACAGGGTGCCGTTTTTAGAGATGATGTCAGATCCAGTGCCACTCTTGGCCCATGAGACGCGTTTGGGAGCTTGAGCATCCTCCCTGAAACACACAAAAACACTTAGTGTTACACAAGTTATAAATCATTGAAGGGTTAGTTCACCCAAAAAAGAAAATTCTGTCATTAATTACTTACCCTCATGTCGTTGGACACCCGTAAGACCTCCGTTCATCTTCAGAACACAAATGAAGATATTTGAGTGTAAATCTGATGGCTCTGAAAGGCCTCCATTGGCACAATGGCACTTTACACTCTCAAGACCCTTAAAAGGTACTAAAGACGTGGTTACAAAGTCCATCTCACTACAGTGGTTCTAAAATAACTTTAAGAATCGGCGAGAATAGTTGTTGTGCACAAAAAAACCCTAAATAACGACTTATATAGTGATGACGATTTCAAAACACGGCATCATGAAGCTTCGAAGCGTTATAAATCAGTGAGTCGAATCATGATTCGGATTGCGTGTCAAACCGCCAAACTGCTGAATCGACTCACTGATTCATAACGCTTCGAAGCTTCATGAGGCCGTGTTTTGAAATCGTCATCACTATATAAGTCGTTATTTAGGGTTTTTTGCGCACAAAAACTATTCTCGCCGATTCATAAAGTTATTTTAGAACCACTGTAGTGAGATGGACTTTGTAACGACGTCTTTAGTACCTTTTAAGGGTCTTGAGAGTGAACCGTGCATTGTGCCAATGGAGGCCTTTCAGAGCCATCAGATTTTAACTAAAATATCTTCATTTATGTCTGAAGATGAACGGAGGTCCATCGACATGAGGGTAAGTAATTAATGACAGAATTTTCCTTTTTGGGTGAACAAACCCTTTAAATCAATTGTCACGTCCTTGGACACAACTTTGCAGCTTTTCACTCGTATGTCCCTGTTGTGTGGGAGGGTGTATGTGTGGGCACGTGTGTTTGTGCGGTTACGCCCACTGAGTGGCAAAAAGACAGAGCGGCAGAATTAGTTTCCAGTGTGAATGTGGAAAAACACACAAAACACATCTAAAACAGGAAAAAGATCATTGAGATTGACTGTATAAATACATTTGACAAGAAATCCGAGGTGTATTTTTACCGACTGCTGAAAGCTACAGAAAAGAGAAGCAAATGGATCTCTGCAATTCACAGAAACAACTGAACCCCAGGCAGCGAAACGTGGATTTGCAGTTATTATTTTGTGTCAATATGTTGAATTTTGGGGTTAAATCAGAGATGTATAAAGTACTACAGTCACATACTTTAGTAAAAGTACAAGTTCCTTATCAAAAAAGTGACTTGAGTAGAAGTTGAAGTGCTCTTTAAGCACCACACTTAAGTAGAAGTACTAAAGTATTCAACATTTTTTGTACTCAAGTATTGCAAGTAGTTTATTTTAAAATGTAATACTCAAGTACTGAAAGTAAAAGTACAAGTATTGTGTTATGTAGTTATTAAAGAAAGTAGTCAAAAGTTTGAACATCATATTGTTTTTATTATTTCAAATGATTAACCTAAAGGACAATCACAATGTTGGTAGGTAATTTTTCTACACATTGTCATATAAATAACCTGAAAATACTGTAGTTCATTAAGATTAAATCTTACTAACCACTCCTCCTATAAAAAAAATGGGGTAAGCACACTTATATTCTCATTTCAAGAGGTGTTCTGAGTAAATTATTTGTTTATAACACTTTACAATATGGTTTGATTTGTTAACATTACATTAGTTAATGTATTAGACTAATAACTAACATGAACTAACCATGATCAATACATTTGTTACTGTATTTATTAATCTTTCTTAATCTATATATTGTATTGTTATATACAGGTGCTGGTCATATAATTAGAATCTCATCAAAAAGTTGATTTATTTCACTAATTCCATTCAAAAAGTGAAACTTGTATTTTATATTCATTCATTACACACACTGATATATTTCAAATGTTTATTTCTTTTCATTTTGATGATTAAAACTGACAACTAAGGAAAATCCCAAACATCAATACATATCATCAATCATAATTATCGTACTTGATTTCATTGGGAAAATCCTCCTCTGTGTCTTTCCGTCTTGTCCACATGAAGACGAGGAAGATAATGATCAGGACGAGAGCCACAATGCAACCAAACGTAACTCCAGCGATCATCCCAGCATTAGTGGCTGCACAAAAAGAACAGGACAAGTTAATGTCACATCGAGTAAATATTACATCTGAAAGACAGAATAAACAAATACATTACCATGCAAAAGTTTGGGGTCAATACGATTTTTTATGTTTTTAAGTTGTAGATATCACATCAAAGTGATACTGTGAAATATTATTACAATCTTTTCTGTATTTTAAATGTTTTATATAAAATTCCTGTGATGGTCTTAGTGTCACATGATCCTTCAGAAATCATTCTAAAATGCTGATTCGGTGCTCAAGAAACATTTCTAATTATTGTCAATGTTGACAACATGTTACTTAAGATTTTTGTGGATGCTGTAATAATAGATTAATAGAAAGTCATTATCATTTATCTGTCACTTTTAATCAATTTAATACTGAATTAAAGTTACAAAAATCAAGAAATGACCCCAAACTTTTGAGCAGGAGTTGATGTAATGAGCAAACAGCGGTACACACATGTGATGACCTCCAGGTTGATGTAGCACGTCTCCTCTCCTGCAGAGTTGGATGAAGTGCACACGTATTTTCCGGACATATTACTGCTCAGATTGTTCAGTTTTAAAGTTCCTGCCGTTTCATCTGCAACAACACAACAGTGTGAGGTTAAAGTCAGACTTGCATATTTACAAAAATAACTTAAATAAGCCAGAGATCCCAAACAATCTAATATTTGAAACGGAGATCGTGAAACAGTAACCGATAAAATCCAACATATGCAAGGATTTTATTCCGGTGCCTCAATAATGATATAATTACAGTCAACAAATCAATAGTTTTAAGGTTCCCCATCATGCTTAAAGGATTAGTTTCTGAAATGATTTATTCACACTCATGTTGTTTCCTCCATTGAACACAAAAGGAAATATTTTGATTAAACATAATTGGTCTTTTTTCCCACTGCAGCTAAAGCTTCAAAAAAGGATGAAAAGCAAATTTATAGTATCATAAAAGAGGTCAATGACCCGTGTGCTTTAATGCAAAGTCTTACGATATCTTAAATGTGACAAACCGACCAAAATAAAGTGAATATAAGAGCAATATCACACGAGTAGCAGTGCGATATGGCTGTATATAAGCACGGCTGTGATTCGGCCGTAGGTAATCACTCGCTGATATTCAGCTATAATGCACAGTTATGAGTGTGATATTGCGTTTATACAACAGTTCAACGGCATAAGTGTGTAAATTAAAAAAAGAAACAACAATGGTGTCTTTCAAATCTCTTTTGTGCAGAACTAGTTCCTTCCGCCACGGATTCAAACCCAGAACTAGAGACGAAGGAACGTTGAGTCGCTTCACTGATACACTCATTATGTAGAGTAGAGTATTGTGGTATTACACAGCAGTCATATCACCCTGTAGCCCAACACTGGTTTCCCACTGAAGCTAAGCAGGGCTGAGCCTGGTCAGTACCTGGATGGGAGACCAAATGGGAAAACTAGGCTTCTGCTGGTGGAGGTGATAGTGAGGCCAGCAGGGGACGCTCACCCTGTGGTCTGTGTGGGTCCTAACGCCCCAGTATAGTGATGGGGACACTATACTGTAACAAGCACCGTCCTTCAGATGAGACGTTAAACCGAGGTCCTGAATCTCTGTGGTCATTAAAAATCCCAGGATGTCCTTCTGACAAAGAGTAGGGGGTGTAACCCCGGCATTCTGGCCAAATTTGCCCATTGGCCTCCTAATCATCCCCCTATTCCTGATTGGTCTCTCCACCAATCAGCTGGTGCGTTCTGGCACAATATGGCTGCTTTCGCATCATCCAGGTGGATGTTGCACATTGGTGGTGGTTGAGGAGATTCCCCCCCTTCTATATGTAAAGCACTTCGAGTACCCAGAAAAACGCTATATAAATGTAATTAATTATTATTATGAGAGAGAGAGAGAGATCGACACATTTTTTTGGGGAGTGTATTACCTCCTGCATCTGATATAGCATTCATTCTTCAGGTCGATGTCCATAATATTATATCCATTATTTTTAAAAATCAGATGATGAAAATGTCAGCGCTGTAACAACTTTCTGTTTACAACCAGTCACTCATAAAGACAGTCTTTGCCGCCATCTAGTGGTGTAATAATGTAACTCACTGAAGTCGACTATTGCAGTCACTGACGGACCCTTTCTCAACATCACATTCGGCATAATATTTATATAAAATAATATTTATTGAATAATATTCAAATGAACAACAATAGCCATTATAAAAGACAATTCATAGTTTTCAGTCACGTGACTGCCTTGGAGGGCAAAACCGCCATAGAACTCCAGCACAAGCCTGTCAAATTTCCATCTTAAAACAAAAATATGTGAACAAGATGCATGTTTCGGGCACTTAAGATCCATATACAGCACCTGCTGCAGTATTTCAATCACTGAAAACAGCGGGACGTTTTTAAAAACGCTTAACGTGAAAAGTTGCACCAATAAGGATTAAATTAAGCAAAGTTTAAAGGATTTGTTGATATGGGTTTTATTTTAAATCGAGTTGTTGCATCACTTCATTTTAAACACAGATTAATTACGCAGTAAAAGCGTTATAGAGCTGATCAAGCAGCAGACGGAGGTGAACTGAAGACAGGCTAAAGAATCGTTAGTGCAACCCACCCTTAAAGTGCCGTAATGCACTAAAACAGTGATATTAAAAGATCAAATTCAGTTTACATCTTTTTGATGATGCATATTATATACAGGCGAGTAGATGAGGCAAGAATATGAACGCAATGCATTTTCTTTATAATGGGTTTCGATGGGGAAAACACCTAACGAGAAACCTCGTGTTGCACTAATATTCTGTGTTCGTCTGCTTTCCTGTACAAAGTATGCAACATCAATAAGGTGTATATTGAATTTGGTATTTTAATATCACTGTCTTACCGCATTAATACTGACTACAAACCTGGTAAAAATGACTAGCGGGCAATGGAGGAGAGCCTTGTTTTGCCCTCCAGGTGGGCGTTCCTATAAGCGTGTGACGACACGTGAAAACTATGAACAGGAAATAAACAAGCAAACAATTCAGTCGAACGTACAAAAGCAATGCTCTAGTACAGGATTAAAGTTAAATATAGCCTAACGTTAAATATAAAGTTATGAAACTTAATTTTCCCCTTAACCAAAATATATATTCTCTGAAACATCTAATTTCCTTTCCTGTAGCTCAAACAATAGAGCGTGGCGCTAGCAATGCCAAGGTCATGGGTTCGATTCCCAGGGAAAGCAAGAACTGACAAAATGTAAAATGTGTACCTTGAATGCAATATATTTGGATAAAAGCGTCTGCCAAACGCATAAATGTAAATGTAAACTTGGTCTCCAAACTCGGTTCTGGAGGGCCGCTGTCCTGCAGAGTTGAGTTCCAACCCCGATAAAACCTAGGTAGGGCCATAGGGCCTAGCAAGACACTGATTAGCTGGTTCAGGTGTGTTTATTTGGGGTTGGAGCTCAACTCTGCAGGACAGTGGCCCTCCAGGACAGAGTTTGGAGACCCCTGGATTAATAAGACCAAAGAATTATGTCTCATGTTTAACCACTATCTCTAAAGAACCAGCGGCAAATTCCCGAAGGGCTGTCCGAGATGAAGCTGTTCTCTGCGGATACATGAGCAATGAACGCCTGCTGACGGCTTGGAGCTCAATCTCCGAAAACTTCTAAACAAACTGTAAAATAGGCGCTATGTTTATATATGATTCACATAATTGAGGTCTAGATCAGGGGTTTTCAAACTGGGTTCAGGGGTCCTCTAGAAGGTTCTAAGGGGTCCCTAGAAAGTTTCAGAGCGTAAAAAGACAAAGTAAAAATGGATATAATTTCTAAATGTTTCTCTCCTTTCTTGCCATATAGATACTTCCTAGAATTGTATATGTTTGTTCTGTTAAGTTTTGTAAGTCCCCTTTATCTCGCTCACTGGGGTTGTAAGGCGGTATTCTTAACACAGTATGTCCACTGCTTACATACATTTATTGTGAAAGTTACTCATACAAATCATTTTTAATTGTGAAGAAATGTTCATCCGCAGGTTTATACATCCAACATCAAGTATAGCCAATTTAAGTTTGGAAACAATATGTTGTATTTATAATGTCACACTTATTGTTTATCTAACAGTTGAAATGTTTTTTCATACATAAAAATATACAGATGGATTTTAGGAAGAGGGTCCCTTATAAAGGTTCATCATATTTGGGGGTCCCTGGCATCATAAAGTTTGAAAACCCCTGGTCTAGATAACTACATTCTCGCCTAAAAAACACTACATTCCGACACACACAACATTACTAGTATTTGTAAAAGAAAATATGATGAATTTCTCGAAAGCCATGACAGTCGCCGCAAACGGAGTGATGTTATCACTAGAATATCTCACAGATGGAAAAGGCCCTCAGCCAATCAGATTTGGGAACCAGAAAGAACGGTTGTATATTCATGAATAACCTCATCTCCCAGTGAGCTGTTAACCGTTACAAAATGGATCCTGAGTCATGTAGATGACTTTTAGTATACATTTATGGTGCTTTCTTTGTCAGTGGCTGGGACATTTCTCAAAAATTCACCTCTTTTTCACAGAAGACACATTCATACGTGATTGAAAGACATTTTTGGGGAAACAAAACTGCCTAGTAGAGAGACACGCTATGCGTAATTAATGTAAACATATTCTTGTGTGTTACGTGGACACATAGACTCACTTAGTGCGGGAGAGAAAAAGACTTCTGAGGTCGGGCTCATCTTGGTCCACCTGTATTTGGGGGTCGGTTTGCCATCATTAGAGTTACAGGCCAGAGTGATGTTTCCTTTGAGAACAGGCTTCTCTTTAACCTGACACACTGGCACCGAGGGAGGAACTGAAAGAGACGAGATGGGTCATGTGATGTTAAATGAGGAGTGAAATAATTTTTCTGTGAAACGCTGCAAGAGAATACGTGACCTGTGTCACTGAACACATCTGAGAGAGGATTGTGCATAGGCTTGTGTGTTTTATGACTTTGCGTGTGTGCGCCACAGTGTGGCAGCAAATACACACCTTTAACATTAAGGGTCAGCTCTTTGGTGTATGCTCCGCCCCCGGGGATCAAGACCTGGCACATGTACCTCCCTGAGTCCGATGCTTTGGTGTTGTTAATATACAGGGACACGTCGTCGTGGGGCATTGTATGGGCAAAACCAGCTCGATCTGACAACTGGGAAGTCCCATAGTTTAACTCTCCATTGACAAATGAGATGATCTAAAGAAAGACAAAGAGGAAGATGGGAGAGATCATGATTACAAATGAGCAATAGTTGATAACAATTCTGCTGATTTACGGTGAGAATCTTTCACTATATTATATATGTCACAATACAGCAATTCTGCGATAATCATACAATGATACATCATGATATCTAACTATGAAAACAAAATGCCCATGAAAAGGTTACGTTTTCCAGACTTTGGACTTGAACGTGGCTGGGTCATCTATTATTTTACCCACACTGCTGTCCGTCATCCCGTTAAAAACCTCTTTTTCTTAGGCTAGTTCACGTATGTTGACGTTTCCCACATTCATGTGTTGAGCGCCACCTCGAGGAGCCATGAAGTAGCAACACTGGGAGCAGGGAAATCTATTTACAGCGCTTTATTTTATTCATTTAATATCGGTATTTGGCGCCAGCGTATAAATTCTAGTATTGCACGGAGCAGGACAACAATATATTGCTCCACCCCTAATATATATATTTTAATGCATATATTAAAATGCATTTAATATAATTATTTTTTTAATATTTAAGGCAGCATTGATTTGATCAAGTATACAATAAAACAGCAATATCCGTGTCACATGACCCTTCAGAAATCATTCTAATATGCTGATTTGCTGCTTGAAATGTTTTTCTTCTAATTATCCTTTTTGAAAAGTGTTTCTGCTTGATTTTTATGGAAACTGTGATTCACTACCAAACCAAAGGATGCATTAAAATGATCAAAAGTGTCAGTAAAGACATTTAGAAAAGATTTATATTTCAAATAAATGCTGTTCTTTTGAACTTTCTATTTATCAAAGAATCCTAAAAACAAGTTTCATGGTTGCCACAAAAATGTTAAGCAGCCAAAAATCAAACATTGATAATAAAACCATTATTAATAATTGAGGAATAATAACTGAGCATCAAATCATCATATTAGAATGATTTCTGAAGGATGTGACACTGAAGACATATTTAAATATAAAATGCACTGTGTGGTTCACCACTGGTCCTTCCTTGGAGCACATTTGATAGAGACTGACCACTGCAGACCATGAACACCCCACAAGAGCTGGAGTTTTGGAGATGCTCTGACCCATCACAATCTGGCCCTTGTCAAACTCGCTCAAATCCTTACGCTTGCCCATTTTTCCTGCTTCTAACACATCAACTTTGAGGACAAAATGTTCACTTGCTGCCTGATATATCCCACCCACTAACAGGTGCCATGATGAGGAGATAATCAGTGTTATTCACTTCACCTGTCAGTGGTCATAATGTTACGCCTGATAGGTTTATAAACTGTATACACACACACACACACACACACACAAACAAAAGACATTTCTATCACTAAATACACAAAAAGACAAAAGAAAAACACGCAAAAGGCAGTACATTTCGAAACCACTGTGCAAAAGTACAATAACAAAAAGGCAGCGGCTATTTATTCAGTGAAAATAGTGATATATTCTATTTACACCATGTAAAAGTAGTTCTTTGCAATATGTGTTTATAGTAATTAGATGCTATTTATACTTTATTTTGACAAACTATTTGCACCTCAGTGTTGTTGTACATTAACAGGATGCAATAATAATTGCATGTAATGTAGATGTAGATGTAAATGATTATATTTATTAAAATTATAAAATGGATGCCGCCTTAATGGGACAAAACAAGCCCTCCATACACCGACCCCTAACTCTACCCAATGAATGCTTTTATTATTATTATTAAACAAAAACCATGTCAAAACCAAGCTCTTAAAGCCTTATGCTTTACTGACTACACCTTATTTTGTTCATCTTGTTTTTCTGAAAACAGGCATTGTTATGCAGAGCTATTGCGAATAGCACTTGCCAACAAGGGACGTTATTTGCACTTGGTGTAAATAGACACTCCATATCAAAAATTGAGTGACCAGAGGCAGAGACAGAATTTCTCAGTGGACAGGTCTAAAAGATTTATACCAGAATGACCCTTCGGTGAGCAGAGTTAATCTCAACTGAAGAAAATGCAGGATTGAGGATTTCACAATCTGCAGATAATACGGTTTCTTACAGAATAATGAGATGCCATGTAATCCAAAGTGAAAGAGAACTGTTGCCAAGAGTGTACATTTCAATCACAGTATTACAGAAGCTCTTAGGAAAGATGGCAATATGAGTTATAGTGATGACCCACAGAAGGGCTAACACGAAGGACTACGACATTCTGTCATGACAATCCATTCAAAATGTAAAGATCTTTGAAAAAAAAGTGAAAAGTAAAATCAGTCCAAAATAATGTTCAATAAAGTCAGTCATAATCCAAATCATAGCATGCACAGATGGTGCTAAACTGTCTGGCATCAGCACAAAAACTAAGGAATGATCCCACCCATAATACCACACCATTTCGAAATCTAATTTGGACTGACATAACATGATCAGATTTGATTATAAATCTTTTCTGAATCCTCTGGCCGTTCAGCACCGGACACATGTGCACACGAGCAATGATAATGAGGAGCAGGATTTACTCCCTGTGCACTCTTGACCTCTAGTGACCAGGGTCAGACTTCATATTCCACCATGTTACGTGTTCTTAACTGCTCCAAATCTATTCATAAAACAATAAAATCTGATGTGACCTAAGATACTGCACTCGTTATATTGATCAGCAATCACAAACAACTACTGAATGAACTATTAGTGGCCAAAAGTCATGTCCAGAGGGGATATTTGTTTTTAATACACCATCAAAATATGAGGAAAATATTTTAAATATGAGGGGTTAAGGTATTTATCAGACTAAATGATTTGGCAAGAAAATGCATAGAAACACAAGCATACATTGACTACAACATAATCAGTTATTCATCCACTGGTGGTTCTCTCTTGTTTTGGCATGCGTTCATAATTCCTCATAATGTCCACATAATTTGGCACTAGTTATCACAAATAAAACAATTGAGTCCAAGCACAACAATGCAATATGCTTACAAAAAACAAATATTGTAACTTTTTTGTTAGTTTTTCACTTCTGCAGTGTGACAAAGAGATTTATGTTACGTACAAATATTCACAGTAAATAAAAAAGTCCATGAAAATAGAACACAATGTACTATATAAATATAAAAAATGCACCAAAATTAAAATTCTGGATCCACTTGGCCGAAAAATGAGATCGAATAAAAAAAAAAAATTATTATTCTTCATTCAGTTCTATGCAACATAATCAGATTTAAGTATTTAAATTTTTGACGAATTATCAAAATAAATTAGGGGAGACGAGGCACATTTTCTGCCTTTTTGTCTTTCTGCCAAAAAAACAAAAACGGCATTTTTCGAAATTTCGGTGAGTCCCTAAAAAATATGAAGGAATTTTCCGTATGGTTTTACCTGTATTTTGCATTAGGTTGTGTTTTAAGGTTTAATGGAAATTTCCCAAAAATTACTGGATAATGTCCAGTACATTTTCTGTTTTTAATTTTTTACAGTGTCCCATGCAGTTTCTCAATAAATATGACTAAAGCCGGGTGCACACTGTGTGCGATTTTAAGACAAATTTTGCATATCCTAAAAGATTCCTCTGATACAAGGCTAAAATCTGAAGTCTTTTTATCGACAGACGATTAATGACTGCTGCGATCAAATTTTAAGTCCTATAGTGTGACTTCTCCTACGATGAGCGTCAAATTGTCTTTATTTTCAAGACAAACTATGACCAAAATGAGCGCTAGTAATTTCTTTGTAGCCACCATTTCAGTCAATGCAGTTCATGTCAGAGCTGCGTTTCCCAAAACTATCATAAGAAACCATTGATTCTTTTGGAAACGCAGCCCAGAACAAAACTCATCAGAAGACAGAAAAAACATGTTTGAGTTATTTCCCAATAAACAAATAGAAACTGTAGCCTACATAGTGCAATTACACTCTTTAAATGTAATGTTAAAAGCTGATATTGATCATGTTCTGTAACTAATGTTAAAATAAATCATGTCAGAATAAAAAGGTTGTATTTTATGGGCGCAAAGTCCTGTCACCAGTGTTGCCAACTCTCGCGAGACAAATAATCAACCGCAGCTTCAAAAACAAGCCCAATATTATTACATTATTTATTATCATCGATATCATTTATGATCAATTATTTTTGATCAATAAATGAGCCTGCAACATATTAAACTGAAACCTCTCGGAGTTTGAAAAGCAAAAACAGATGTGATTTTACAAAAATCATCAAACTGCAATAAAGTGCACGCAATATCCTCCGATCAGCTGTGAACAGAAGAGGTTTGGAGATGGAAAAAGAGAAAAAGTGACGGTGGGAACCCATAGTCGGAGTTAGTGCACACATATTAGGACCAAGGAGTAGTGAACACACACACACACACACACACACACACACACACACACACACACACACACACACACACACACACACACACACACACACACTGCAAACCGTGAAAAAGAGAAGCCCTGCATCTCAATGTGCATATACTATCTGCCCTAAATAGTATTGAAAATGACTGATGTCACACTATTTAGGATGGATAGTATGCACATTGGGACACTAAGGGAGCACTGCAATATAGCCACATATTTATAATAAAATAAATTCGAACCATACCTACTGTTATTATTAGTATACTTGTTTTTTTATAGCCTGTAATGATAAATACAGTATAAAATATTTTTTAAATGAAATTAGGTGCCTCTCCTCCCTGTTTCCTCTCCATCTCTGTACATCTCTGCTGGTGGCATTGTTTGTAAAAATGTATACGTCTATTTACGTCTACTAACTATCATTACGTGCATTTATACCGTCACATGCCTGCACGTTGAACGTGATTTTTCTTCAATGAGCGGGAGAAGGAGGCGGATATATGAATATATATATGATATATTGTCCAATGTATTGGACAAAACAGCGACCATAAATGTAAAAAAACAAAGCTTATTATATTTTCCTAACAAGCAACCATATTTTTTTTTAAAAGCAACCCGCGACTCATGATTTTTTGAGGCGACCTGCCAAAAAAAGAAGCCCAAAGTCGAGCAATTATGCCTGTCACTGGCAGTCCCTTATGAAAATGTTTATTTTTTATTTCTACTACAGTGACCATAGTTCAACTTGAATTTGTAAATTTCCATGGTTACCACTACAAGTAAACGTATTTTAACCATGTGTAAACAAAAATATGATCTAATAAGTTGCAATTAAGGCATATTGAATGTTAAAATACCTTTCAAATTTGATGTTAAGTGGGTATCTTTACACATTTTACACCTAGTAATTTTTATAATTTAATACATTTAATAGTTAAAAAGTTCAGTTTAGAAGTATCATATCAGTATCGATATCGGTGATACTGGCCTTGAAAGTATCGGTACCATCGGATGCACCGGATCCAGGATTCGGGTTCGGATTCGGCTGAATATTGTGCTTTCTGACGGGGTTCGGTTTCTGCCCAACCTTTTTTCCCACCGAACTGAACCCTAGGCTTGCACTACGCGTGGAGCGAACGTAATGATGCCGCCGTTGATTATGGGAAGGTGTTTACTAGGTGCACTGTCGACTGCAGTAGCTGTGAGAAAGTGGAAATGGAACTTGTGAGCAGAAAACGTGTTGTTTGGCAGTATTTTCAGTCAAAAGAAGGCGATTCAAGTCGAGCTACATGTTCAATTTGCAATGCCGATTTGTCTCGTTGTGACAAGGACCCTAAACAACAGCCGCTGTTAAAACATTTGCGTATGAAACATCCAAAAGAATAATAGTTGTGCATGAAGGAATCTAAAGACAGCAATTTCAGGTACGGCAAGGGAAGGACAGTCATCGTGACATAATGTTGCCTGTTCTTTATTAAAATTAAATTAAATTAAAAATACACTGCTGTAGGGTTTCATTTCACTGCTCATTTCGGTTCATTTTCCCAACCGACAACCACTGCTCATTATCCGATTATCAACCGTTAACTGATAGGATTATAATATTGAATTGGCATTAAATAAAAATACGATTGACGAGTGCCCTTTTTTCACTGGTTTATTTTACCATGCAAACAGCAGCATACAGATCAGATAAAATATAAATAAAAATAATAAAATAAATAGGCCTACACAAAATATTTTTCACTTAAATAATTACCAAATTAAGATGACCAAATGAAAATAGTCTACACTGAATCCGTTTGAAACTTTGAAGAACCGGAATAGTTTTGTCAAATAAAAATAGCAGGCCTTCCTCAATCCACACCTTGTATGTTTTTTGTTGTTATTTTTTTTGTTTTTAAAGTAACATGTCTGCGTGATGTGGGTTAGTCTGGAGCGCAGCCTGTTGACAGTTAAACCCGCAGCAGAAAACACCCTCTCAAGGCTTGTTTATACTTTCGTCTGTCTTCGCAGTGCGAGCCTCTTCTGACTGCGCTCTCCGTTCTGCTGTTCTTTGAAACGACAGAGGGCAACTTGGGGTAATTGTTCTATAAACCATTAGGAAGAACATGCGTGACAGTGTTTACTTTAGCAAACTTGACCAAAACCACACTACGAAAAGCCGAGTGGCCAGCCTCGGGAAGAGACTTTCATTTGCTTTCCACCAGTCAGGAGCTTGTACTTCTGCTGTATTTTAATACCGCGTAGCATATTTTGCTAGTAACTTCGTCGCCCTTTCTGTAGAAATGGTCCCACACAGTAGGCTAGGCTTCTTCTTTCCCATTGCTTTATTTTGCGAGGTTAGACATTAGGGATGCAACAATACAGTTCATCCACGGTTCAATACATACCTCGGTTTTTAACCACGGTTTTCGGTTCAGTTAGGTTCTGATGGCTTGTCACATCAGTTTTTTCCTATTCTATTTTAAGCGACAGGAACAGCAAGAGGTTAAGGAGAAAAAAATACTTTTTTCTTTCTTTATTTTACTTAGAATAATTGAAAAATCTTACTTAAACTTAAAACTTTACTTAAAAAAACCCTTGTACACATTCCTAGTGTATTGTATAATATAAAATAAATATATATAAAGATTTACACTGGCAACTCAGAGCTCTACAGCAGCATTTAAGTATGAAATGTAATGAATAAATGTAAAAATTAAAACACTACATACTTCACTATAAAAAATACATTGATTCTTATTAAAGTTACTGTATTATTTTTTCAGTCAAGAGCATTGAGTGATTTTCTCTTTGTCTTTTGTTGTTGTATTAACATTAAAGGGATAGTTCACTCAAAAATGAAAATTCTGTTATCGAGAAATGAATACAGGTTTGAAACAATATTAGAGTGAGTAAATAATTACATACTTTTAGAGGTGAACGGTCCCTTTAAGGACAGCGTGTTCACTAGGCTGGCTGCTGTCAATTTAAGACCTCTGTGCATCTAATATACAGAGACATGGCGATTTTACTTTCACTTTAGACATAACCGACTGTGTTTATGTAAACCTTGTGTGTATTTGACAGTATTAGCGAAGTAAGACGACTTAGTCCAGGAATCGCGTGTTTGACAGGCTTTTAGTGCGCGCGCTCGGAAAAGCGCATGTTTAACCGGCAAGGCTGTAAAACGCATGCAAATAATGAACTTTGGTGATTGTGAATAACTATAGAGTTCCGTGAGTATAACTCTACCACTAACGTGTGATGTGAATGTATGTTGCGTTGTTCAGTATATTGGGATGGAGGCAAATGATAGAATTTGTAGAAAAATAATTAATTAAGTACAAAACCGAGAAAACCGCAATTCACAAGCGCGTATTGAACCGTGAATGCCGTACCAAACAGTTCAATATTATATTGAGTATTGTGGCATCCCTATTAGACATGATGTGGTTGCACGTGTCGACGGGCTCCGTGAGTGAACAAATAGGCCTACAGCATATTTTTCTTTAACCATGCAGCAAACAAACAAACAAAAAAAGCATTAAAAGAAGCGTTAACAGATAGTATTAATCGGTCAGTTCTTACTTTCCGTTAACGGTTAAACAGTTAATATGAGCATTCCTACACTGCTGTGGACGTTGTTTACTTCATTAATGTGTTTACTGTGATAATGGACTGAGGATGGGAGTAGGATTCGGTTTCATCTTAATGCAGAATCTTAACCAGTGGATTCACCAGTTATTCGGCCGAACCCCAAAAATCTGGATTCGGTGCATCCATAATCGTATCGAAAAGAAAATAAGTGGTATCGCCCATCCCTAATAAAACTCCAGACGAGTTTTCTTGCGTGCGTCCGTTTTATCGTGTCTTGACTATCGTACAGTCTGACATTAAATGACAACTTAGATCTTACAGTGTGATATGGCTCACAACTGGGATCATGTTCGTACAGTCTGACAAGGAACAATCATAAAGGACTATTATAAATCACACACAGACGCATATGCAGAGTCACACACACCAAGAGCGTCAGACCGATGGCAAGTCCAACGACTTCAAAGGTAGCTTTCGCAAACTGGAAGTATACCGGTAAGCGCTACTTTTCCCTCGTTGAGGTGAAAGGTAAGAATGTTTCTGTAACGTGCAACTTTTGCCCAGAAAGAAAGAGTCTCTCCACGTCGGTGTCCAGTAATTCTAATCTAATGAAGCGCCTCATATCATCACATGCCGCCACAAAATGAGTGGCTAAAAACCCAGGTGATAACATCAGCTCCACTACCAAAGGAGTATAGAACTGATAATATTTACACTATAGTAGGCCTACTGATAATATTTACACAATATTTACACTATAGTAGGTCTACTGATAATATTTACACAATATTTACACTATAGTAGGTCTACTGATAATATTTACACTATAGTAGGTCTACTGATAATATTTACACTATAGTAGGTCTACTGATAATATTTACACTATAGTAGGTCTACTGATAATATTTACACAATATTTACACTATAGTAGGTCTACTGATAATATTTACACTATAGTAGGTCTACTGATAATATTTACACTATAGTAGGTCTACTGATAATATTTACACTATAGTAGGCCTACTGATAATATTTACACTATAGTAGGTCTACTGATAATATTTACACTATAGTAGGTCTACTGATAATATTTACACTATAGTAGGTCTACTGATAATATTTACACTATAGTAGGCCTACTGATAATATTTACACTATAGTAGGCCTACTGATAATATTTACACAATATTTACACTATAGTAGGTCTACTGATAATATTTACACAATATTTACACTATAGTAGGTCTACTGATAATATTTACACTATAGTAGGCCTACTGATAATATTTACACTATAGTAGGCCTACTGATAATATTTACACAATATTTACACTATAGTAGGTCTACTGATAATATTTACACAATATTTACACTATAGTAGGTCTACTGATAATATTTACACTATAGTAGGTCTACTGATAATATTTACACTATAGTAGGTCTACTGATAATATTTACACTATAGTAGGCCTACTGATAATATTTACACTATAGTAGGCCTACTGATAATATTTACACAATATTTACACTATAGTAGGTCTACTGATAATATTTACACAATATTTACACTATAGTAGGTCTACTGATAATATTTACACTATAGTAGGTCTACTGATAATATTTACACTATAGTAGGTCTACTGATAATATTTACACTATAGTAGGCCTACTGACAATATTTACATAATATTTACACTATAGTAGGTCTACTGATAATATTTACACTATAGTAGGTCTACTGATAATATTTACACTATAGTAGGTCTACTGATAATATTTACACTATATTTACACTATAGTAGGTCTACTGATAATATTTACACTATAGTAGGCCTACTGATAATATTTACACTATAGTAGGCCTACTGATAATATTTACACTATAGTAGGCCTACTGATAATATTTACACTATAGTAGGCCTACTGATAATATTTACACAATATTTACACTATAGTAGGTCTACTGATAATATTTACACTATAGTAGGCCTACTGATAATATTTACACTATAGTAGGCCTACTGATAATATTTACACAATATTTACACTATAGTAGGTCTACTGATAATATTTACACTATAGTAGGCCTACTGATAATATTTACACTATAGTAGGCCTACTGATAATATTTACACTATAGTAGGCCTACTGATAATATTTACACTATAGTAGGCCTACTGATAATATTTACACAATATTTACACTATAGTAGGTCTACTGATAATATTTACACTATAGTAGGCCTACTGATAATATTTACACTATAGTAGGCCTACTGATAATATTTACACAATATTTACACTATAGTAGGTCTACTGATAATATTTACACTATAGTAGGTCTACTGATAATATTTACACTATAGTAGGCCTACTGATAATATTTACACAATATTTACACTATAGTAGGTCTACTGATAATATTTACACTATAGTAGGCCTACTGATAATATTTACACTATAGTAGGTCTACTGATAATATTTACACTATAGTAGGTCTACTGATAATATTTACACTATAGAAGGCCTACTGATAATATTTACACTATAGTAGGCCTACTGATAATATTTACACAATATTTACACTATAGTAGGCCTACTGATAATATTTACACAATATTTACACTATAGTAGGTCTACTGATAATATTTACACTATAGTAGGCCTACTGATAATATTTACACAATATTTACACTATAGTAGGTCTACTGATAATATTTACACTATAGTAGGCCTACTGATAATATTTACACTATAGTAGGTCTACTGATAATATTTACACTATAGTAGGCCTACTGATAATATTTACACAATATTTACACTATAGTAGGCCTACTGATAATATTTACACAATATTTACACTATAGTAGGTCTACTGATAATATTTACACTATAGTAGGCCTACTGATAATATTTACACAATATTTACACTATAGTAGGTCTACTGATAATATTTACACTATAGTAGGTCTACTGATAATATTTACACTATAGTAGGTCTACTGATAATATTTACACTATAGTAGGTCTACTGATAATATTTACACTATAGTAGGTCTACTGATAATATTTACACTATAGTAGGTCTACTGATAATATTTACACTATAGTAGGTCTACTGATAATATTTACACTATAGTAGGCCTACTGATAATATTTACACTATAGTAGGTCTACTGATAATATTTACACTATAGAAGGCCTACTGATAATATTTACACTATAGTAGGCCTACTGATAATATTTACACAATATTTACACTATAGTAGGTCTACTGATAATATTTACACTATAGTAGGTCTACTGATAATATTTACACTATAGTAGGTCTACTGATAATATTTACACTATAGAAGGCCTACTGATAATATTTACACAATATTTACACTATAGAAGGTCTACTGATAATATTTACACTATAGTAGGTCTACTGATAATATTTACACTATAGTAGGCCTACTGATAATATTTACACTATAGTAGGCCTACTGATAATATTTACACTATAGTAGGCCTACTGATAATATTTACACAATATTTACACTATAGTAGGTCTACTGATAATATTTACACTATAGTAGGCCTACTGATAATATTTACACTATAGTAGGCCTACTGATAATATTTACACAATATTTACACTATAGTAGGTCTACTGATAATATTTACACTATAGTAGGCCTACTGATAATATTTACACTATAGTAGGCCTACTGATAATATTTACACTATAGTAGGCCTACTGATAATATTTACACTATAGTAGGCCTACTGATAATATTTACACAATATTTACACTATAGTAGGTCTACTGATAATATTTACACTATAGTAGGCCTACTGATAATATTTACACTATAGTAGGCCTACTGATAATATTTACACAATATTTACACTATAGTAGGTCTACTGATAATATTTACACTATAGTAGGTCTACTGATAATATTTACACTATAGTAGGCCTACTGATAATATTTACACAATATTTACACTATAGTAGGTCTACTGATAATATTTACACTATAGTAGGCCTACTGATAATATTTACACTATAGTAGGTCTACTGATAATATTTACACTATAGTAGGTCTACTGATAATATTTACACTATAGAAGGCCTACTGATAATATTTACACTATAGTAGGCCTACTGATAATATTTACACAATATTTACACTATAGTAGGCCTACTGATAATATTTACACAATATTTACACTATAGTAGGTCTACTGATAATATTTACACTATAGTAGGCCTACTGATAATATTTACACAATATTTACACTATAGTAGGTCTACTGATAATATTTACACTATAGTAGGCCTACTGATAATATTTACACTATAGTAGGCCTACTGATAATATTTACACTATAGTAGGCCTACTGATAATATTTACACAATATTTACACTATAGTAGGTCTACTGATAATATTTACACTATAGTAGGCCTACTGATAATATTTACACTATAGTAGGCCTACTGATAATATTTACACAATATTTACACTATAGTAGGTCTACTGATAATATTTACACTATAGTAGGCCTACTGATAATATTTACACTATAGTAGGCCTACTGATAATATTTACACTATAGTAGGCCTACTGATAATATTTACACTATAGTAGGCCTACTGATAATATTTACACAATATTTACACTATAGTAGGTCTACTGATAATATTTACACTATAGTAGGCCTACTGATAATATTTACACTATAGTAGGCCTACTGATAATATTTACACAATATTTACACTATAGTAGGTCTACTGATAATATTTACACTATAGTAGGTCTACTGATAATATTTACACTATAGTAGGCCTACTGATAATATTTACACAATATTTACACTATAGTAGGTCTACTGATAATATTTACACTATAGTAGGCCTACTGATAATATTTACACTATAGTAGGTCTACTGATAATATTTACACTATAGTAGGTCTACTGATAATATTTACACTATAGAAGGCCTACTGATAATATTTACACTATAGTAGGCCTACTGATAATATTTACACAATATTTACACTATAGTAGGCCTACTGATAATATTTACACAATATTTACACTATAGTAGGTCTACTGATAATATTTACACTATAGTAGGCCTACTGATAATATTTACACTATAGTAGGTCTACTGATAATATTTACACTATAGTAGGCCTACTGATAATATTTACACAATATTTACACTATAGTAGGCCTACTGATAATATTTACACAATATTTACACTATAGTAGGTCTACTGATAATATTTACACTATAGTAGGCCTACTGATAATATTTACACAATATTTACACTATAGTAGGTCTACTGATAATATTTACACTATAGTAGGTCTACTGATAATATTTACACTATAGTAGGTCTACTGATAATATTTACACTATAGTAGGTCTACTGATAATATTTACACTATAGTAGGTCTACTGATAATATTTACACTATAGTAGGTCTACTGATAATATTTACACTATAGTAGGCCTACTGATAATATTTACACTATAGTAGGTCTACTGATAATATTTACACTATAGAAGGCCTACTGATAATATTTACACTATAGTAGGCCTACTGATAATATTTACACAATATTTACACTATAGTAGGTCTACTGATAATATTTACACTATAGTAGGTCTACTGATAATATTTACACTATAGTAGGTCTACTGATAATATTTACACTATAGAAGGCCTACTGATAATATTTACACAATATTTACACTATAGTAGGTCTACTGATAATATTTACACTATAGAAGGCCTACTGATAATATTTACACAATATTTACACTATAGAAGGTCTACTGATAATATTTACACTATAGTAGGTCTACTGATAATATTTACACTATAGTAGGCCTACTGATAATATTTACACTATAGTAGGTCTACTGATAATATTTACAATAATGTATTGAATTTGATAGGTGTCTCTCACATTGTCCCACAGCAACATTAATGTACAATGTTTTATAATAATAATGTATTCTATTTAGAATCCAATTCATTCATTTAACATATTTAATATTGGGGGCATCCAAGTTATTTGACATATTTGAACATTTGAAAAAAAACTTTCCCTGGTAATAAGTTACTTTTATAATGATGTAACTCAGTTACTATTTGTAAGAAGTAACTAGTAACTATAACGAATTACTTTTTTAAAGTAACGTGCCCAACTCTGCATATTGCATATCACACAAAAGCAGCAAATCATATAGCAAAAGACAGTCACCATTTCTGTGCTGCTGGACATGTAGTTCCACACAACCGTGTTTTTCAGATTGTCCCCACCCGGGTTAGACGCCTGCAGGACTACCATCTTCCCTTGGATCACGTCTACGTTTGTATAAGGCATCTGAAGTTGGGCCAGGTCACCTGAAAACAGAAAGACAGAATCGATTACCAACC
>NC_137118.1:4256469-4301469 GCF_949357685.1 Gobio gobio
ATCTATCTATCTATCTATCTATCTATCTATCTATCTATCTATCTATCTATCTATCTATCTATCTATCTATCTATCTATCTATCTATAATGCATATATATATATATATATATATATATATATATATATATATATATATATATATATACACGTTTCAAATAATTATAATCAAAAAATTATAATATTTCAAAAGAGGTCTATTTCAACTAAAAGCACTTTTCTTTTCAAATCTATAATCAAAGAATCTTGAAAAAAAAATGTATCACAGTTTCCACAAACATATTATCCAGGCTGCACAACGGTGTTCAACATTAATAGTGATCATAAATGTTTCTTGAGCAGTTAATCAGCATATCAGAATGATTTCTGAAGGATCATGTGACACTGAAGACCCCCAAATTCAAGATATCAGGGCAAAATGTCCCTGTATGAGTTTTTGTCTCATATTTATATTACGATATAGTTAAGAAATATCACACAAGTGCTGTTTTTGTCCCAAAACCATATCTAAATATATCTAAATACCAATTCAGATGCAAAAATAATGGTTGTTGTAGCCTAAAAGTTAGTGTGTAATAAATCGTCTGTTGAATCAAATCAAATATTTCCTTCTAAAGCTACTTTTTGTCATGTCTTTATGATTTTCACATTTAACACAATAATAATTCTCTTTTCGGGGTAATTTCTCAGCCAAATTTGATGTGCAATTAATTTGATTATATTAATTAATCTGCACTTAAATGGATTAATTAGACACTTGGCAGCCCTATTTATAATATATTCAAATAGAAAACTAATAACATTTTACTTTGGTGATAATAATTTACTTTTCCTGTCTCTCAAAAAACATTTAATTCAGTCAATTAACTAATTTGTCAATAAAAAGTGCCTAAATTGTTACAGTTTTCAAGCATGAACAATAGCACAATTTGTCCATTTACAATGTTCATTAACAATAGCACACATTTCTAGAACATTTTCCGTAATCTGCAGGCTAGGATACACACACAAAGCATGTTAAGCCCTAAGAAGCTTAAAAGTAATGCTTAAAGACAGAGAGAATTTTTGCTCTATTATTATTATTATTATAATTTTCCATGGAAGCAACTGTATTACTGTCTAGATACCAATAGAGGGCAGCAAAGACTATACAATAAACTCACTCGGGTTTAATGCAATACTACTTGTGTTGTGCAAAGAATAAATAAAGTATAATTAATGCTTATTAATAGAAAATAAAATATAAGTTACAAAAACCAACATTAAATGGTGTTTCTTGCACAGATGATGCAGTCAATCCATGCGTTCAGGGTGTCTATAATCAGTGTTTTATACCAAAGAGGAGCTTCTGAATCATTAGGCGCATTAACTAGCATTCCCAAGTCTTCTCTTCATCTCGAGATCTCTCTGCTAAAGCCTCAATAAGAGATTAAACTAGCTCAGCGGGGAACCTGTGTCAGCATCAACATCTCTCATTAATCACAGCACTTTTGGGAGTGTTTCTCTCTCTCTTGTGAGTCTCTCAGATCCACATACAGATCTTATCCGTGTTTAAATTCTCCTACTAAACTCCGTGAACATCCTCAAACAAACACGAAGACCTTGACATGCCACAGGAGGAACGCATTAGAGGATGTGAAGTCACACGGGAGAGTTTAGCGTTCGCTAACCAACGACCAACTCAAATGCAGTTGTTTATAGTCATTTAATAATGACGGATGGCTCCTCTGGGAGACGATTTGAGGGATGTTTCTGTTTTACTGTGAGAATGACAGAGGGACAAAAGCAAAGAGCCTATTTCCTGACTCTTCGAGCATATCAGCATCTTCTGATTTAGCTGCTAATGACAAGACATTCCAGCACTGTCCCAATCCCATCAGCCTAATGAGCCTGCAAATGATTTCTGGCATTAGAGTCCTCAAAATCTGTGTGTATAAATGTTTCGCTGATGCAAATGTGCTTTTGTTTGTTCTGTTGTGATTGTGAACCCCAGGAAGTTGATCTAGGGACAGGTATGGGCAATGAGAAGATTGTACAGAAAGAGAACACAGATCGTGTAAAAGTCAACAAATTACTTTTTTGGAAATCCTCTTTATACTGAAGGGTCGCTCTGGAAGACTTAAGAGACGAAGAGAGTGTTATAAATCAGTTTAGATCATTCCCACGGGTCTGATCTGAATAAAATATGTTATCGAGTGTCATGAAGTCAGAATGGAGATGGAAAGATCTAGATGTGCCTTGAATTAATCTCTCTCCTGCCACACAGCTGGGGAGGTAATGAGGTGTCATCAACCATCAACCAGCAAGTCGTAGACACCAGTAATGCCCACTAAACATCCATCTATCCATCCATCCGTCTATCAATCTATCCATCCATCCATGGAACAGTGAAAGCACACATATAAGGTCGTACATTAAAACATAGCCTTAAAGGGTTAGTTCACCCAAAAATTTAAATTCTGTCATTAATTACTCACCCTCATGTCGTTCGACATCCGTCAGACCTTCGTTCATCTTCGGAACACAAATGAAGATATTTTAGTGTAAAGCTGATGCTGAGAAAGGCTTCAGATAGGCCTCCATTGGCATTCAGTACATTTACACTCCCAAGACCCATAAAAGGCACTTAAAACGTCGTTACAAAGTCCATCTCACCACAGTGACTCTACAATAATTTTACGATGCGACGACTAGTTTTTGTGCGCAAAAAAAATTCAAAATAACACCTTTATCCAACTTGTTCTTGTCTTCCGTGTGTGCCTCCACGACGCATGCGCGAGAATATGACGCAGATCCGGCGTTCGGACACATGATCCAGAAGAGATTTGTTTACAAGCAGAGGAAGACGCGCGTATCTAAGCTGTTGAATTCTACATTAATCGAGCTTTAGGTCTCGGCGTAGTTCTCAAAATGGGGTTAAAGTGTGCATTTCATGGATTCCCGAACCCTGGCGCTACGTCATATTCTCGCGCATGCGTCGTGGAGACACACACGGAAGACAAGAAGAGGTTGAATAAAGTCGTTATTTAGATTTTTTTTTTTCGCACAAAAACTAGTCGTCGCATCGTAAAATTATTGTAGAGTCACTGTGGTGAGATGGACTTTGTAACGACGTTTTAAGTGCCTTTTATGGGTCTTGGGAGTGTAAATGTACTGAATGCAAATGGAGGCCTATCTGAAGCCTTTCTCAGCATCAGCTTTACACTAAAATATCTTCATTTGTGTTCCCAAGATGAATGGAGGTCTTACGGGTGTCGAACGACATGAGGGTGAGTAATTAATGACATAATTTAAATTTTTGGGTGAACTAACCCTTTAACATACAGTACAAATACATACAAAATGACATTAAAGGGTTCGTTCACTTCAAAACGAACATTTCCTGATCATTTCCTCACCCCCGTCTCATCCAAGATGTTCATGTCTTTCTTTCTTCAGTCGAAATTAAGTTTTTTGAGGAAAACATTCCAGGATTTTTCTGCGCATAATGGACTTCAATGGGAACCAACGGTTAAAGGTCCAAATCAATGCAGTTTCAAAGGAAGGGCTTCAGAGGCTCTGACCAATCCCAGACGAGGAATAGAGTCTGATCGAGACAAACCATCGGCCACATAAAAAAAAAAACTGTTTACTTTTTAACCTAAATTGCTAAATTCAATACAAATGTCCTTTACTAAAAAACACCCCATCTCCAACTTCAAAATCGTCCAACATCGTTGTTTAAGGTTTTTTTGCTAAAGGATGTTTGTATTAGTCTTCACACGGGCGCTTTGTAAACACAGGGGCGGTACTTCTGCCTACATCATGTGACCTTTCTGACGTGATTACGCAATCCGTGGCCATGGCAGAGCAGCGCACGATGAGCAATTTAGGTTACAAAGTATACTTTTAAAATTCTTTAGAAAATGTGGCCGATGGTTTGTCTAGATCAGACTCTATTCCTCGTCTGGGATTGGTCAGAGCCTCTGAAGCGCTTCCTCTGAAACTGCATTGATTTGGACCTTCAACCGTTGGTTCCCATTGAAGTCCATTATGTGCAGAAAAATCCTGGAATGTTTTCCTCAAACTTCATTTCTTTTCCACTGATGAAAGAAAGACATCTTGGATGAGACGGGGGTGAGGAAATTATCAGGAAATGTTCATTTTGAAGTGAACTAATCCTTTAAGGCATTAAACAGGCCTAAATATCCAACTAAACCCGCAGAACATACACAACCATTCAAAAAAACAATTCAGCAAGGGCACTTAAATTGCTCAAAAGTGACTACAAATTTCTTCATTGCTGTTCTTTTGAATATCCGATTCATCAAAGAATCCTGAAAAAAAGTATTCCAGTTTCCACAAATATATGATGCAGAACAGCTGTTTTCAGCATTGATGATACCAAATAATGTTGGTTAGGGATGTAGGAAATAGATCAAATCATCATATTAGAATGATTTCTGAAGGATCATGTGACACTGAAGACTGGAGTAATGATGATAAATTCAGCTTTGATCACAGGAATAAATTACATTTAAAATTATTTTTTATAGAAAACTGTTATTTTGAATTATAACAATATTTTTAAACAGACTTTTTAACAGTAGTGTACATAAATTAACAAATAAAATATGCATTTAAATCTACCAACTCAGAGATGATGTATAGGTTATATAGAAAAATCTTACTACACTCGTACCCTGAGACTCTCAAACATGTAATGAGAGTGACTGCTTCTAATATATCTTTGATGTGCAAGTGCTAGCTTATTAAAGACAACATGTGGTGAAAATCAAGTTTTGTCTATGTGGTGTTTTTACCATGTGCAAATTCATGTCAACTCCATTGCTGAGTATTTTCTCTTTAAAACTGCAGGAAAACGAAGATAGTCTCAAAAACACGGTTTGAAATCTCTGGTGTTTCTGACATCACAAACGACCTTGTAACCAATCACGTCACATGTGGGCGGGGCTTTAGCATATCATTTACTATTCTCTGAAGCAGGGAGTCTCAAGAGAAGCAGGTTATCCCAGTATATTCTTCTGTTGATTTGAAAAATCGGGTACTTTTATCAATATAGCGTTT
Source organism: Gobio gobio (assembly GCF_949357685.1). NCBI lineage: Eukaryota > Metazoa > Chordata > Actinopteri > Cypriniformes > Gobionidae > Gobio > Gobio gobio. The sequence goes on from NC_137118.1 coordinate 4,261,535, forward strand.
GAAATATGTATATGATGTATATTACGCTGTTATGATGAACTATATGCCTTTCTCCACTGACGTTATGATGTTCAAAGCGTTTCTAAGGATGCTGAGACTGAGATGGTGAACGGGAACATGGTTTGTGTAACATTAGCAATACATTATAAACTGTCTGATAACATAGTCACGCAAAAGGCTAATCATATTAATGAGAGTTATTTGTCCGGAGTTGTAGAGAGCGATACATAAAACGCATACCATTCTGAAACATCGACTTTCTCTACACTCTAAAAAAAAAAGGTTCTATATTGCACCAAAAATGGTTCTTGGCTCGTAATCATAGGGGAACCTTTTTTAGTGCTATATAGCACCAATTTTGGTGCTTCAGTGGTTCTTCAGAGGTTCTTCACCAGTTCTTTGACTAAGGTGCTATATAGCACCTCTGAAGAACCACTGAAGCACCAAAATTGGTGCTATATAGCACTAAAAAAGGTTCCCCTATGATTACGAGCCTTTTTTTTTTGAGTGTAGACAAGCCTGAGTGAGTGAGTGGGGGCGTGGCTAATTTGCATATTCATGTATACTAAATGAAGCAAGGGTCAAGTATGTTACATTCAAGCAATTTTAAGGCATGAAGAATTGCTTTACAGGAAAAAAAAGGTTAAATATGTCATTTTGATGATCATAGATGAGTTTTAAGGGATAAAATTATCAACGACAGGGGGACTTTAATAATAATTCATTTCAAAGTGGAACATTTAGCTGATTCTGAGATTCTGAAATGTCAAAATCAATCAAAAACTTAATTTCTGAGATGACCCCACTATTCTAAAGTGCTGCGCTGACACAAATCAAGAGTCTTGGTAATGTGCGGTGCAAAACCGAAGTGAAACAATGGGTTTGATGCTGTTCGTGGTCTAAGAATAACTAATCCAAACCGACTTTAATTTATGGGTGACATGAACAAGCCCTCTTAACTTTAAACCCCTCCCCTCCAACAATCGGTCATATAGGGACACTTGTGTTTTACTCTGAAATAGGTCACATTATGAACATTATTAAAGTCATGTTGACATAAAATCAAGGATAAAGTGATTCACAAAGACATGAACACGGCGGTTCGAGCACCACAGAATATGAGTTTGTTCCCATGTGTACGCTTATGTGCATGACTGAGATGTTGATGCTTTTAATTGCAGGAAGAGCACAAATTTTCCTATTTATTTTTCAGAGGTTGGCACAAGGCCTTTGATGCATCTGACGGTTTGCGTGGAAGTTTTAGGGCGGAGGCCAAAACTTCCTGTCTTAAGTCTATCTATGCTGCAAAGTTACCGTTAAAGCATTCCTGCCCTGGGTCTTCAGTCAGATCTGAGACAGACGGACTTTTCAAGACGAGTTAACACCCAAAATGATTACAGATGCTCTGACAAAACGAGTCAACTGAAAATGACACATCTAATCTCGACGCCTTGATACGATCCGCCAGAGAACTGATATCTGGGGTGGAGACGTACACAAGAACACTAGATCTGAGAGATTTACTGATGGCTGTCTTCATGTTACTGATAAAACTTTGATGAAGTGGTTTCGTAATGTGGTAAGGAGGATTTTATTTGTGAGCCTTCAGGGCAAATCTCCATCTGAGGGACAGAATTTTAAAATGCTGACTAAAGGATACACGCTAAAAGTTTGCAAACGTCTATTTTCAGAATGAAAAGAGACAAGTGTTTAACCCCTTTACGTACAAAGATTACTGTTGTCCAACATTCACTGCCCGTTAAAATATCACGCTCTTACTGGTTCAGGACAAACGGAGAAAGACTCCAGCTTCGATAATTTACCACTGTTTGGCTCTTAGTCCAAAAGTGTGCATATTTGGAGAAATATTGATTTATTCTCACGTTTGCAAAATATTTTGTTAGGGATGCACAGGAATTAAAATTTTGGCCGAAGACGAATAATAATAAAACACTTGGCTGAAGGCCGAAGCCTTATACCGAATGCGGTTTTTCGATTGTTTTCCATTTATTTTGCAATTTTTTCACATTTGCATAAATTAAATGGTAAAAATGAGCTCTTTATTATTTTGTCTTGCGCTACCATATCAACATAATATTTAATATATAGTCTGAGTAATTCTGAGTCTTGAACTGTAAACTCTCAAGTGTTGATTTTCTAAATATATGTTGGTTATTTGTCTATTCAGAATGACTTATGAGCAGCAACCTTTTTATTTTGAGTGTCATTTATGCCCCACTTGCCAAAATTGGGTGTGTGGGAGAAGGGGTTAAACTATTTGATGCTTTCAGTAATATAGAAAATTTGCCCAATTAGAAGATATAATACTGAATGCTATTAATGGAACACATCTACTAGGTGGTGTAATTGTCTGGTAGTAGGTTTGCATATATTTTAATATTGTACTAATATTTGATTATTAGATCTTTAAAAAAGCAGAACAATGCCTATATAAAATCAGTGTGTAACCAACATACTGTACATAAAGCCCTTTTGTTGTCATGTGACAAGAAACTATTAAACATTTTACTTGGTTACACTAGTTTCTGTAAAACCACCACCAACAATATGAATTAAATGAATAAATGATTTGTTCTTTTAAAAGCTTGAACATCCTCACTTGTCATTGACTCGTGTATAGAGACACCAGGCAAGGTTGTCCTCTGACACACTCCTTATCTGACAAGAAAAGTCGTATTCCCTTGCCTCATTTCAGCTCTCTTCCTCTACTGGTACTTCTCTTTCCAATCTCTTCTTCTCTCTCTCTATCTTTCAGTAATTACAGAGCGGATAGAGAGCATCAGTTCTTACCATGACTCTGTTTGGTTCATTTGAGAAATATTTGTGAGTCATTAGTTTAATTGCAGAAGTAAGATTGTGTGATAGCCACAATATCTGTGTGTGTGTGCATGTAAAAGAGAGAGCCGCGAGGGTGGATGTGCCGATGAAAAGGATTGTGATCGACTTTAGTGCAGCTGAGCGGCTCAAGGTTAATTGAAGCGTTAATGAGGGTGCAGAGAGAAATCTGATTCATGTGGATAGGGAAAAATGGACAGACAAAGACTATAAAGCCTGACTCCATATAAAGACAACTGAAAAAATGCATTCTACAGCCTGAATAGGGGAGAAAAGGAGCGGTAAAGAACCTGACAGGATGTCTTGGTCATATTTCAGGTATTCAAGTACAACAAGACAGAAGAGAATGTTCTGACTATGACATTTTGGGTTCTGGTTCTGGTAAGACTAGTTCTGACTAGTCTTAAATGAGTTAAATAACGTCTTAAATGAACGTAAAGAGTTGTGAGGAAATGAGATGTGTGTGATGGCGTCAGACCTGCGTCATGTTCGGCAGCGGCAGATCTTAAAGTGACAGCAGCCTAATAAACCAGTCACTGGGATTCTGTCATTAATGCTCATCAAAGAACAAAGACAACAGAGAAAACTGTAGCTTTAATAAGGAATAATCTATATTTAATTGATTATTCATGCAGTTAAGACTGTAATGTGTTTGATAACTTTATTCAAGTTCTGTATATTGATTATATTTGAAGGCCACAGTAGATATGACATTTATTATAATGGGTTTATGTGAAGATTGTTTTAAGTTCAATTTAAAGCCTAATAAATGTTGAAATTGATAGCTTTCAATGATACTGTAATGTTGAATGTCTATCATTAATGTTTCATAGAGACATCAGTATCAGTGATTCTGGCTTTCACTCATAAAAAGATGCCAAATATTTAAAATATACCGTCTTTAAGTTGTTTCTACATTCATTTGGAGAGTAACTGTGAAATTATTACAGTATAAAAATATTAGAAACTCCTTTGTTTTAAATTTGCGATTAATTTTTGTTATTCGATTGACAGAACTATATATTTATGGAGTTTAATACATATTGTTTAAGTATGAAACATCATTGTAAGTTTTGGTACTGCCTTTATGCTGATTTAAATAAAAACAAATGACTGTATTGTAATCATTCTCTTCAAGTGAGGATTTGGGAGGGAAATGTTGTTACTTACAAACAATGACAATGCAAAAAAATGTAGATTTCTAGGCTAAAAAAATGTGTAACAGTCATTCTTTATGAAATACATACAGAATATGGTGAAATGTGATCAGGATGTTTTCATGGGATTCACTGTAGAATTCATACATATGCTGATCTGAAACCAGTTATGCTTGTTCTTTAAACTACGGCTGTTGCATCTTGAGTGATAAATACTGGGCTGATGCTGACATATAAGGGCAATGCTGGAAGTAAAGTCTTGAGTCCAGTGTATTCCTGTTTCCTTCTTTCCTGTTTCCTGTGCATTGTGTTAAAACAGGGATACAGGAAAGAGAGCTGGGCCAGATAAGACAAAGACTGGGACACACTCCAGCAGCACGTATGTAAGGTCACACACACACACATCTAAGATCCTGAAATAACTTCAATATGAGCCCTTGTCACTCCTCAGGATGCTCCTCTGGCCCGGATCCGATCAGTTCAACATACTGACTGACAGCTGGGAGTCAAATCTGTACAGTACCGAGAGATGGCAGGTGATGGAATCTGTCCAGGAGACAGTGGATTAACATGATGAATTGTGCTGGGATTACCCTGTGTTTTACAGGAGTCGCAAAATGAGATCATCTGTGACACACAAACCTCATGCCTTTAATCGGATTCAGAGACACCATCTATCAGCTCTGCTCGCTGTGTTAAATCAAACCTCACACCGCTGTACTGACAGGTGAGATGAGGAAGCCCATGTTAATACAGCGGACAGGCAATATTAATTGACACCTTCAGGGGCACAATGGTGCTTGACACGTTAAATTGATCGAAATGACCACAAGACGCATTAAATAGATCAAAATCGACAGAAAAGACTTGTACGTTACAAAAAAAAATCTATTTACCTTTGTTGCCAGCCACATTTTTGATTCATTTTCATGGCGCCCAGAATACAGAATACAAGAACATGCAATATGTTAAAATAAATCCTTGTTTTTTTATCAACACTTTAATGTGTTTATGTTTCATAAAAATTCAACATTTTGTGCAAAAAGCTGAGAGAAATCTTGTTTTTTAGATTCAGAGCGATGATCAAACACAGAAGGAGTAGATCGAGTCCATCAATGCTTCACAGTCCTAGAGCTCGTCCTGAGCTATTTCACTCAGTAACATTATGCCGTTTTGATTTATATGCTGTTTAATGTTGATGATTGCGTTATTTTACATATGCATATGATTACATATGATATCGCTCATTTCTGCATCTTCTTTGCATGTGTTTTGATCAGGAGATTCAGCAGAGCTCCAAACTAACACTGGAGGAAAAGTTATCATAAAGTTAATTTAATCATAAAATTATTATCGTTTTGTTAATAAGGGCAGTTACTAATAATATTATGTTTGTTTATTGGAAATTTAACAGTGAAACACTGAGCTTGTATTGATATGCAGATAAAATTCACTTTTATTTACAACAGGAATGTGAGAGAACCTATTTTTATAGGGAAAATTTAAATATTCTACTCTTATTAAATGTCCAATTGTTCTTTTATAGTAACATACTGAACTGACCGACAGCTTCAGTGATAAAAAAGGAGCGCTCTTTACTTGTTTTCTGTGTAATTCAGTCACAAATTCAAGTAAAGTTGTTGTTTTTCATGAGACTTTTTGACTTCCTACTTTTTTTCCATATATCACCCATTTTAAGCCTGACATGAAGATTTATTTCAAAACTCTCAAAGGACTCTCAAACCGCAAAGCAATAAGAACTATGGACATTTACAAAGAATTAAACTCCTCGTATTTGAATACACATGTATACCCTTTTTGCTACTAGTTTGTGTTATGTTTTTTTGTTATGTTTCATGATGTTATGGAAATTTTCAAAGAATTATATGTGAAACATCTGTATCTTCTGAAATGTTACATTTATATCTTTGGAAGAAAAAAAACTGTTTTCCATATATTAGGGGGTAGAACTGGCTAATAAGTCAACAAGTGCTCCTCTGCCGCCATCTACTGATTATAGTGGTAATTCATGTCTTTTTTTTATAAAAGACAAGTGCTTGTTTGCTGTTAAGTGTTATCTTTTCCTACACCTTTAAACTTTTAAAGTCATCATCACAATAACCTTAAACTTGGATAATATTTAGAGCATTGAAGTGCTGGGAAAAATGTGAAGCACCTGAAAGCCCTTGAAAAGTGCTTGAATTATACTCTCAAAAGGTTGTACGGACCCTGAGACGAATAGTGTAATTCAACTATTTCTTCCACAATACCATGTGGTGTTATATTAAATCCATGGTGAGTGTTGTTGATTTGTGGACTGAAACCCCTGAACTTCGCTCATGGCTAAATGTTTCTCCTGGTCTCCACATCAGCTTACACCAGATGTTATTAATTCTGTGGTGATTTCAAACCCATTCTCACTGGATCTCCCGGCACTGCGTAGTAACGATGACTTTGGTCATTTTTAAGCGCGATTCTTACGGTCTAATCAGATTCAATGATCTATGCTAAGCTATGCTAAAAGTGCTACCGCCAGACCCAGAGATCGGCTGAATGGATTCGAAAACGGTAAAACTCAACTGTTTAACTCTAGTGGGGACAGAAAATGAGCCTATTTTCAAAAAAAGTGGAGTGTTCCTTTAATATTATCCAATTATCTATAAGCAATTCCAATAATAAATGTCATGTTAGCCTATGTCTGACAACTGATAAATAGCAAAAGATAAATGGCAACCAAAAAAAAAAGGGAAATCTTGATGCAACACCTGCAAAGCATGCCCAAATATGTCTTGCATAAGTAAAATTAAGAAAAATGACTCATTTTATAATTAAAGCCCATGCTGAGGACGAATGTCCAAAAACGAATTACTCAGCTGTGAAGACAACGTAATTACCATAGAGCTCGAGTCCTCCAAATCATATGGAAAATAGTGCAGATAAATCAACGTGACCAAAGCCTTATCTCTACTCTCGGCAGAGCTAGTGTGATTCTTTCTATCAGGAAAGAGATACGGATGCAGTTTATTGCAGTGAGTTTGAGGAGCATTAAGGACTCTTCGATTAAGACTTGCATTTCAAGGCGGCTCTTCAAACGTCAGACGCTTGACCACAGCAGCAGATAAAGGTTCTCTGGTAGGCTGAGTGAGGCATTAATCTCGATTTGACATGAGAACCGATAAAACAAATGTTTGTTGAGCTGAATAAGGAATCACTCCACACAAATGCCATCAGAAAGGAAAACATACGGCTTTCTTTATGCCCCCTTTTCAGTCCTTTATCTTCATAACACCAAAACAGCAACAGTGCTACTTATTTTTATATGTAGCAGAAAATGTCAGTTTTGAGCCAAAAATATTTGCACTAAACTTAGCAGCACCACTAGACATGCCGAGCATTATGGGGGATGGATTACATTATACTCTCAGAAGACTTAACGTTCCCACAGTGTCACATCAGTTTAGTGATTCTGTCGCAAAAATACATACAGCCTTGATCCGCCACTGCAACCACATGATGTGTAAAGCACACGATATAGGAGGCTGGAAGGCCCAAAAGAGCAGGTTGTGATGTTGCGCTTGGCCGTAATTAATCATCTCTGTTTTGTGTTTCTCCATTAGAGGAGCTCTGATTAACCTGAGGATCAACAGAAACAAACAGGAGCGGACAGGATGTGGATCCTGTGGCACGTTTCGGCACACAGACGCACGCACATCCTGGGGCCGGTCACGTTTCCGTCTGCTGAGGTCGGGTCTGTGAGCAAACTCAAGCTGTGTATATATCAGCACATCCACAGCGTGAATGCTGGTGTCTGTGGTGCCGCTTGAATAGAGGGAAGAACAGCCAATGAGAATAGAGCTAAATTATTTCATTGGAAAAAAACGAGTTATGAAAACACAGTCCCTGGGAGAACAGTGACGAGCAGTTTATGGAAAAATATCCAATTTACCGCGAGTGTCACCGCCCTTGACAAAACTCCTGCAGGGACAATTTCAGCCACAGATAAAACTCCCAGACCCAGCAAGTCCCTGTTTTTCTTTATCAAAAGAAAAATCCCCACAAAAACTAAAAAAAAAACAACAACAATGTCTATGGACCAGCAACTACATGAACAAGTGTTCTGGTTTAAGCATAAATGTGAACACACACACACAGATTTTTTTTAAATATTGTAATAATTTCACAGTTACTCTCACAATGAATGTAGAAACAACTTAAAAGACAGTATATTTGTAATATTTGTTGTAATGGCATATTTTTATGAATGAAGGCCAGAATCACTGATACTGATGTCTCTATGAAACATTAATGATAGACATTCAACATCACAGGATCATTGAAAGCTATCAATTTCAACATTTATTAGGCTTTTAATTTAAGTGAACTTAAAACAATCTTCACATTAACCCATTATAATAAATGTCATATTTACTGTGGTCTTCATATCGATATACAGAAATTGAATAAAGTTATCAAACACTTTACAGTCTAAACTGCATGAATAATCAATTGAATAGATTATTCCTTAATAAAGCTACAGTTTTCTCTGTTATCTTTGTTCTTTGATGAGCATTAATGACAGAATCACAGTGACTGGTTTATTAGGCTGCTGTCACTTTAAGATCTGCCGCTGCCGAACATGACGCGGATCTGACGCCATCACACACATCTCATTTCCTCACAACTCTTTAAGTTCATTTAACTCGTTATTTAACTAATTTAAGACTCTCTTATGAGAATACTCCACAAAACAGCCATTTTGACATAATTCAGATTTTGTAAATCCGCATCCGACCCGTTTTCCGACAGCAGCACTAATTAAAATCCGCACCCGACACGCTTAAAACAGAACCGACACCCGACCCGCACCCGAAATAAAATCAGTTTAGCATATCACATTATAGACACACTTACAAAAATGTTTATTGCCAGCATACAGAAGTTATTACACGACCATTAACACAAGGACAACTTCAGCCGAAGCTGTCAAACATGGTTATGTGTCCTTATCATCTCTACAAGGCACATTCAGTTCTGTCCTTGTTTGAAAAATACTGTTCCATAGAACTGCTTGTGCTTGGTTTGTTACCACAGTTATCTGTGTTCTTCCTCAGCGATGAAGTTCCACATTTGCGGCTATCCAATATACGATCTTTTATTCAACTCCTCAGGATCCATCTTGACGAGTGCAGGCAGGCAGATCGCGCGGGCACAGTTGTGATTCTCCTGGGAGGTCGCGTGCGCAAAAATGAACTGATATGGATTTGAAATTATTTTCTCAACTTGAAATACAGGCAAGGCATATTTTTGTAGATGTGTTCCTAAAAATATGCATATATTTTTAGGAACACATCTACAATATACATGCATATGTTTTTATAAATATTCGTTTGCACGTGACTGTTTTAAACCCGTGTTTAGACCCGTGATCTCCCTTGTCCGACCCGACCATAGACCGTAAAAAAATATGGACGACGCGACTTCATTGACTTCCGCTGACCAGAGTTGAAGCTTTCGTAGGCCGCACACGGCGCTGACATCTCGGGACCGGAGTTGCGCAGTCGAGAGCAGGAAGTAGAGGCGCGATGATCAAAAGCCCGTCCACACTCTCACAGATGCAGAACAATTCATTATGTTGGAGTGAAATAAACAGTTATAGAAATGTAGAAATTAAAGCTAAAGATCCAACCTCCTCCCGAAAATCCCGAAAAAATTCAGTTAGTGCCTCAGTGACAACTTCACTCAGAGAAGCCGTCAATCTCAGTTGTCAATCATGACGTCACACCCCCCCTTTTTATAGCATCACATAACTTTAAAAAACTTTAAAAAACACTTTTTAACACAAATTAAATCATCGTAATAAAAACTGCCTAAAATGACAGAAACCATCTTTAGGAAACAATTATTTGAAGTGTAATTGAATTGTTTAGTGTGCCTCACGTCCATTCTAATACATCGAGAGGTGGGGTTTAGGAGCTATACTGGGACCGTCCACTGGGGGGCGATCGAGGCGCGGAGGCTTCAGTTTCTGACAGGAGTGCTACAGGCTTGGACCCGACCCGCACCCGTATCCGACACAGTTAGGATGTTTTTCACCCGTTTCCGCAATATTCGCAGGTCACCCGTCGGGTACCCGCACCCGTGCAGGACTCTGATTCACAGTCAGCGCTTTCTCTTGTCTTGATGCGCTAGAATGGTCTAAAAGCATTTGCATGAATAAAAGCGTGATCTTATAAAGTCAGTCCCTCCAGAAAAACGCGATTATGCGATCGCGTGATTTAACGCATAATCAGCCAAAGTCCGCATATTCATGCGGGGGCCGCATTTTTTCAAATACGCCGCACTTTCGCCGCATAAATTGCCTATTTCCGCGTGCAAAATATGCGGGGCTATCATGATTTCATAATCCCCGCATTTTCGTTGCAAAAAAAGTCATATATATTAGCAGAAAGTTGAAAATTTTTCGTTTACTTCACACAAGAGCCGCCATTTCCGCCTATTGCCATGGGAACGTTTTGAAGTGACGTGATTACCCGACGCGAACGTCATCGAAAAGCTTCAAACCCCGTGGAGAAACCATAGATACCGGTGAAACCATGATGAAGCACAAACTCCCATTGGCCAACAAAAATAACAGCAAAAGAGCAAAGCAGTTTCCCTGTGTGCTGACTGATTTCAAAACACAGCATCATGAAGCTTTGAAGCGTTATGAATCAATGAGTCGATTCAGCGGTTTGAAGCGTTATGAATCAATGAGTTGATTCAGCGGTTTGAAGCGTTATGAATCAATGAGTCGATTCAGCGGGTTGGATCGCCAAAGTCACGTATTTCAGCAGTTTGACACGCGATCCGAATCATGAATCGACTCGATGATTCATAGCTTCATGATGCTGTGTTTTGAAATCAGTCATCACTATACAAGTCGTTATTTAGTTTTTTTTGCACACAATAACTATTATCGTCGCTTCATAAAGTTATTGTAGAACCACTGTAGTGAGATGGACTTTGTAATGACGTCTTTAGTAGGCTACCTTTTATGGGTCTTGAGAGTGTACATTGTGCCAATGGAGGCCTTTCTGAGCCATCGGAATTCAACTAAAATATCTTAATTTGTGTCCAACAACATAAAAGGAAGTCATTAATGACAGAATTTTCATTTTTAGGTGAACTAACCCTTTAAGAGATTGCACTTTGTGCATTGGAAGCACTCAAATGTCTGTTTTGTATAGCGACATCTGTAAAACAGGAAGTTATTTATTAATTTTTTCAGAAGTTGTAGCATATTCCTTTTGTAAAGCTACAGAACTTGATTGACTAAATGTTTTGTAAATTTGAGCCATTATTAAGGTCTTCAATAAAACAAGATGAGAACTTAAATATTCCAGCACTTTCTGTGATGTAGTGCTTTTTTTCTCTTTCTCATCAAACCGCAGTTTTTGCAAGTTCCCGCAATTTTATTGCATAAAATTGCATAAATATCCCGCATTTTTCATCGCATTTTTTAAGAAAACGTGCCGCATAATCAAGGATTTTTGCCCGCAACAATCACAAAAAAAGCCGCATTTTTCTGGAAGGACTGTAAAGTAACGCTAGCCAAAGGATGACAGAAAAACGGATACTGCGTTAATTGTGTTAAATATTTTAACATGTAGCAATATAATACACATATATACACGTACACTCGTGTATATGTACATGCGTATATACATTTTTTCTGTTTTCTTTATACACATTATTTTATGGTGTATATAGGCATTGGCTAAAAGGAGCTACTCAAGTTGAAACAGCGGGGCGATTTATTTAATGTCTTTTATATCAGTTTTATTGCCTCACTAATGTATCTGATGTCATAAACAGCAAGCTTTAGTTCACAGCTGACGCCACAGAGGTGTAACAGCAGTGGTGTCATCTTTATTTCATGCCACTGACAGGTGGTCTGACTCGAAATGTAATATTTCCCATCAAGCTGCTCATGGGTTAATCATGATCTAGACACCCAAGACCCAGATAAAGCTTAACCACAGCTATGGGCTTGATATTCATAATGCGTAACAAATCTCATTAGAGGCCTGCTGATCTAGGATCATATTTGTGATGTTTATAGCGGTTCAGGTGATTGCGTTATGACACCGGGATGTTACCTGTGTCGTAATCCTTTTAGTTGTGTTGTCAGAGAAATTTGATCCAGGCCATGGGCTCCAGAGGAGCGGTTATTGAGATAAATACGCCTCTCGATCGGGGGATTTTGCTCATCAAGAGTTACCCAGCAGGTTTTGAATATGACAGTCAGTGCTGATCTCATGAAAGCAAATTCTAAGCAAAGACCAAATCCAGCCCTGACTTCAAAGTGTTTTCTAAATAATTCCTGACATTGACTGAAATCTGTGTTCCCCAGCAGAGATGGAACAAATCCAGATTCTTAAATAACTGACTTCAAGGACTCTCAGACATGTCTATTTATATATTATAATAATAGTAACATGTAAAGAAAAAGACAAAATGTCAATCAACAAAGATAAATACAAATTTAAAAAAGAATACTACAACATACAAATTAACCCTTTAATGGTCACGGTACCAAACCTTTTTCATAGCGCATATTTTAGTAATTATCATAAATTAGGTATCCTTCAGAATTCATCCTGTGAAAACCATTCTGAAATCGTAGGTTGCGTTACCATAGAAACGGTACTCTAAATTATTTTAGCGGGCTCCTCCCCCTAGTGGGTATATTACAAAAATAATCTTTCTAATCTTGACAAAACACATATCCTCACAGAAAATTCCATATTTTGTGATAGAAATTATATTTGGACAAAAATTTATTATTTTATTACAGACATGATTTTATAGTCAATAATCTGCAAACAAGACCAAACTTGGGTCTATCCAAAGCATTCTTGAATAACAACCATTTAAGTTTGGATAGTGCATTTTCATGTCTATTCTCAAAAAGGGACGTTAAGGAGCTAAATACTAACATAAATTAGACCTCACTGCTATAAAAAACCCTCCTAATATTAGCCCACTTCAACCAGGGGTTATGAAGGTAAATTTAAGACCTTTTTAAGGCCAATTAAAGAAAATTGACGGAATAAATTGAAGGGAACATAACGCGTCAATAAGTTCTCTAAAGGTAAATGTCTAGGAAGCACACAATGAGTTGCATTAGCAACACTTCAAAGTTTGAAAATACAATTTCCAGCAGATATTTTTAATTGATTTTACTAACAAAAATAGTTAGACTAGAAAAGTTAGACTAGCTCTGCTCCCAAACACTATAAATATGGAAATAACTTTTGCTGAACCTTCTGATCACACTGCAGAAAGGTCATGTTGTTTTTCAGCATTTCCAGTGCAAATATCTAAAAGATTATTAAAGGTCCCATTCCGCATGATCCCATTGTTCAAACTTTAGTTAGTGTGTAATGTTGCTGTTAGAGCATAAATAATACCTGTAAAATTATAAAGCTCAAAGTTCAATGCCAAGCGAGATATTTTATTTAACAGAAGTTCCCTTTCAAAGCCTACAGCGAACGGCTGGCTTGGACTACATCCTGGTACTTCCTTCTTTAATTACGTCAGTAGAGCAGTAGAACAGACTAACCTCCGCCCACAAAGAAACGCGAAAAAGGGGGCGCGGTCTTGTTGCTGTCCCACGTGGGGAAGCGGACGTGTCGCGTGGAGAAAAGGAACTGTTGCGTTGAGTGTGTTTATCGCCATGTCATCGAGACGCTGTTATTTTCATCCAGGAGTCAAATCACCTTTGTTTGGCTTTCCCAGGGACGCTGTAGAGATTATTGAACGCATACATCTCTCCGTTAAGAGGCGTGACCTTTCCAACATGCGCTAAGCTGCTGTCGAATCACAACACAGGAACCGCTTTCACGTGCGCTAAGCTGCGGTCGAATTACAACACAGTAAGCGCTTGCACAATCAGAACTCGTTACGTATTTCTGAAGGAGGGACTTCATAGAAAGAGGAAATCACCAGCCGTTTTTAGGACAGTGAAAACAGCGGTACACAGATAAGTACATTGTGTGAAAAATACTGTGTTTTTTTACACGCGAAACATGAACACATGTTATATTGCACACTGTAAACACAATCAAAGCTTCAAAAAAACACGAAGAACGGGACCTTTAAATCAAGATACATATACTGAAGAAGCAAAATGACACAAGATAAGAAATCTTGCAAAATGATTTTATGATTAAAACAAGCACAAATATGGGATGAGAAAAATCTACTTAATTCAAATGAACAAGTCATTTTTTATACCCACTGACGTAACTCACTTAATTTTATTACATTTCTCAAAAAACTAGACTTAACTTCTTAATTTTGCATGTTAAGTAAATGTATCTTGATTTAAGGATGTTTGGATATTTCTACTGGAAAACAAAATCATGAGGAAGATTTTTTTTCTTCTTCGTTTTTTTGCAGTGCATGCAATTTAATTTTGGGATTTAATTGAGAGCCCTTTTTTGTCTTCCGTTTTAATGGTTAAATAAAATTGTATTAATCAAACAGCATGTCTAATTAATGGAAATCATGAAACGTACAATGTAACAATAAACAAACAAAACATTTTTAGGGCCCTATGGAATCTGTTTTATGTTTTTTTTTACCAAATTCTGTGTTTTCCAATTTTGGGTGAACTATTTAGGGTGAGTAAACGATGAAAGAATTTTCATTTTTGGGTGACCTGTCCCTTTAAGTGTACTGACCCGTCCTACTTTTAATTTATTCATCAAACAAATTCCATGATATTCCGCATTATACATTAAATTCCATTTTCATGAAAGGATTCTGCGATTCCGCACCCGTTTTTCGCATTGTGGAAATCATAGGGCCCTTATTTAAGGCCAATGATATTGAATCTAAGACTTTTTAAGGCCTTAAATTGTAGAAGGTCAAATTAAGACCTTTTTAAGACCCGCAGAAACCCTGTTCAACTCTTCAGGCAAACGCATCTGCAAGCTGGATGGTTACATCTCAGAGTGATTTCTGTCAAGAGCTTCAATAGAAAAGCTATTTGCACTTGAGTGCACAGTCTGACCTTGAGAAGCTACGAGTTCAAAACATGAAATGGACAGACACAGCGGTCCACCAGGACCATCTAAGCATTTACCGGCCTCCCAGTGAGAATGAGTGCTAAGAGAGTGTGTAGTACACACGCTGAAGGCACAGAGATGCAGCAGAACATGCCTCAAGGCTGCTCCTCGCCATCTCATCTCTTTGCAATTCTCATACGGGGTAAATGCACGAGATTGCATGTTTGTTCACTGGACCGACGATTAACTCTGACTCGTCTTGGCTATTGGATTTGACCATTATTGCCGAGTTTATTAGTGTTTGTTCAACATTTTCTTCAATTCCCAGAGTAAATATTGAACATAATAAGGTGTTTGTGCCGCAGGGAGGAAGCTGATTTTGAAGCATACAGATATTACATGATTTTTTTTTGTGCAAATATTTTCCTCTTCAGTTTATGCCAATATAGTTGGAAAAATTAGAGGAAAAGATCAAACATGATCAGAGAGTGTTTCTAGGCATGTAAAATGCGTATCCGCCTTCAACTACGGCTGTTTCTCATACTGACACAGATGAGAGAATCTAAAGGAGGTGTGACAAATAAACTCATTTCTCAATGTGTGAATTAAGAAGATGGCAAGATAAGCCAGAAAGCTTAGAGCTGGCTGTTCAGGGTTAATGATCTGTCTGATCTAGAAATCCCAACGGCAGTCTCACACACACACACACACACCAAACACATGCAATAAAAGATAGGCAGGGTCCAAAATGAACCACACCTGCCTATTGAGAGTGAATACAAAGATAATTAGGGATGCACCGATAGCGATATTAACAAACAATTATTGGCAGATTCTGATATTTGTCACTTGCCCTCTTATTTGAAATCTTGTCATTAAAATAGAGTGCTTTGATCATGTTTTAAATCAGCAAAGTTAAAAAAAAAACATGCATTAACTTATAGCCTACTAGCTAGTTTATTGCTGCATTATTAAATCATTTCTGGATCCATTTCACATTCAGCAGGCCAACATGAATACAACAGAACAAGGTACATATGAAATAAACAGTGCTTTTTTTGGAAGGTTTAATGTTAAATAACACCGGATATTCTTCACAGTATAAATGAAATACATATATTATTATTATTATAATGAGACATAGCTACTGTACAACATTAATCCTGTCACAATTACTTTGTTTAACTGAACTTTTATTTTGACGGGATGCCGTGAAGACCTTCGAGTTCCTGTTTGTGTGTGTGTTTATTATTGTCGATAGATTTTGTCGAATGAAATGGTAAAATGGCTGTGTGTGTGTCTGTCTGTCTGTCTGTCTGTCTGTGTGTGTGTGTGTGTGTGTCTGTCTGTCTGTGTGCCTGTGTGTGTGTCTGTGTGTGTGTATGTGCCTGTGTGTGTGTGCCTGTGTGTGTGTGCGTGCATGTGTATGTCTGTGTGTGCGTGTGCCTGTGTGTGTGTGTGTGCCTGTCTGTCTGTCTGTGTGTGTGTGTGTGTGTGTGTGTGTGTGTGTGTGTGTGTGTGTGTGTGTGTCTGTCTGTCTGTCTGTGTGCCTGTGTGTGTGTCTGTGTGTGTGTATCTGTGCCTGTGTGTGTGTCTGTGCCTGTGTGTGTGCGCCTGTGTGTGCGTGCGTGCATGTGTATGTCTGTGTGTGCGTGTGCCTGTGTGTGTATGTGTGTGTGTGTGTGCCTGTCTGTCTGTGTGCCTGTTTGTGTATCTGTGCCTGTGTGTGTGTGCGTGTGTATGTGTGTATGTCTGTGTGTGTCTGTCTGTGCCTGTGTGTGTGTGCCTGTGTGTGTGTGTGCGTGCGTGCGAGGTAAATGAAAACGTGCATCTGCACCATTCATTTACACAGAGACACACAGAAACATGCAGGATTTTTGCAGCTTAATATTCAAAGACACTATTATATACCGCGATTTGATTTAAGTGTGCTGACCTACGTTTTATTTATTCATCAAAACTTTACAAATCTTTGCTGAAAAACCGGCCGATAAATATCCGCGGCCGATACATCGGTGCATCTCTTAAGATAATTTTTACCGTCCAAACTGTATAAATCAGCGCTTTACACTCGCAAGGAACGTTTTTTCTTTAGTGGAAATTTTGCGTTTGGTGAGCTAATAAAATATTAAAACTCAAATCAATATTTTGTGTACAGACTCGCTCTCTTGTTTCATAATTCAATTCAATTCAATTTAATTTAAATTTTTAAGAGTATTTGTATTAAACTACGTTTGTGAATTGTCGTCTTCCTGTCTGCACACACCCGTGACAATAACATGACATAATATGGTATAATATAATATATCACACACCAGCCACATTCTACAGCCATCAGTGACATTTATATCAGTTGCTATTTTCCAGAATAGCCAACGTGTGGAAACACAAGCATTCTTCTGCCGCCCACATTACGACTGTAGCCCAAAACCAAAACCTCTCAAATAAAGAAGAACAATATTAAAATGCCCTTTTTATTCAGAATTCACACATTTGTATGGAAAAGTCTACTCAGTCTGTATGAAATCCTGTGTGAGTATCAACTATTGATGCTGTATCATTTATATTGATGAATTAATCAGATGAGATTCGGCCATTTTGACACTAGACAAAAACAGGGTCACTCAGCTGATTAACAGAAGCGTTTATTCCAAAATTTACTGACAGTCTTATCAAATGGAAAACATAAATTGTGTAATTTTTTAAGAGGAAATTTTGTACAAACTATACATTTCATTAAGCCTACATTATATTACTTTATTTTGTAACATAATTATAAATTATTGCCAGAGAAATTAGGGAATGGAACGTTTAAACCCATGAGTTCAATACATTTTAAGTATCCACTCTTTAAAGGGATAGTTCACTCAAAATTCAAACTTCTGTCATTAATTCCTCACCCTCATGTCGTTCCAAACCCGTAAGACTTTCGTTCATCTTCAGAACACAAATGAAGATATTTCTGATGAAATCTGAGAGCTTTCTGACCCCACATAGACTGCAACGTTATTAGCACTTTAAGGCCCAGAAAGGTAGTAAAGACATCGTTAAAATAGTCCATGTGACTCCAGCTGTTCATGACCTTAATGGGTCATGAAACGCCAAAAACACATTTTTGAGCTGTGAACAGATATGTACAGACTGCACATGAAAACACTAAAGGCACTCAAGTTTATTAACAAGTGGAAATTATACATTTTTGCATTTTTTTAGAGCAATTTCTGTCTTCCGGTTTGAAAAGCTGTCACGGATTCTGACGTCAATGCGTAATAAAGATATGGAGTGATGATTGGTAGCATCTTATCATGAAAAAGAACTCATTCAATCCAATCACTGCACTCGCTGTATTAAATTTAACAACGCTCGTAACATACAGATCATATACGGACCGGAGCGTGTTTCAAGAAAATTTGTTGAATAAAGTCATTATTTTGTACACAAAAAGTATTCTCGTGGCTTCATAACATTAAGGTTGAACTACTGGAGTCACATGGACTATGTTAACGATGTCTTTACTACCTTTCTGGACCTTGAAAGTGGTAATAACGTTGCTCAGACTTCATCAAAAATATCTTAATTTATGTTCTGAAGATGAACGAAAGTCTTGCGGGTTTGAATTCACTATCTTGTTAAACTGGTTTGATCTGCTTTGACAGACAGGGGTCACTGAGTGCATCTGTCTTCGAAATCCGCCTGTCCGAAATCTGTACACCCCAAAGAGACTGACCTTGAAGAAATAACACATCTTTTTTTAAGATGATTAAGTGGAGTCCATGAACATCCTACCACCGCTGCCACCCTCCTGTTGCACTTTCTGAGATTGGGCTCATCTTCTCTGGCGGTGTCTAAGCCTCGTCTCGCTCCTTTAATCTTCTCACGGCTCAAAGCTTGGATGTGAGCAGCCCTACACACACTCAATCCAAGCTTTCGACGCAATAGAAGTGAGATGC
Source organism: Gobio gobio (assembly GCF_949357685.1). Lineage (NCBI taxonomy): Eukaryota > Metazoa > Chordata > Actinopteri > Cypriniformes > Gobionidae > Gobio > Gobio gobio. The sequence goes on from NC_137118.1 coordinate 4,280,552, forward strand.
CTTTAGGAAAACCCTGAGATTACCACCGCACAGGCAATGACCAGACAAATGGTCAAGCAGACATGAAAAACTCTCCCACTTGTTATTTCTATGAATGGACGATATGTCATCGCTATTGTCTTGCAATAGTAATGCCTGTTTTTGCCATCTCTTCACCTACAGAACGCATTCAATGCGTCTGCAAAATGACACTCTGTGGTAGCGAATCCCGAGGGACAATAAACAATAGCGCCTGCTACTGAATCCCAACAAAGCGTTCCTTTACAAGCCTCTTTTCCAGCAGGGGTCTATTTTCAGGAAGGATGGGTGGAGGCCTGGGACAACAGAGTCACATTTCCCTTTAAACTTTGCAGATTAGATTGCAGACCTTCCAAACAGCGACCGTGATAATCTGCTGTGACTTCTTCCATCACGATGGAAAACAATCGTTTCAATTCCAGAAAAACATTTTCAAGATAAAAGTTAAAGTCAACTTTTAAAGCACAATTGACAGCGTTTTCTCCATCGATGAATGTTGGAGAAGTTTGCGTATCTCGTGTTCAGTCACTGCAGTGAGGACGGTGAAATGTATTTATTTATTTGGTGGCGTTATCGAGGTGATCTGGGAACAGTGGAATTGCCTTGTGAGGGAATGCTGGAGCTTATCAGGGAGTGCCAGGCGGTCCAAGAGGAAGTGGAGAGTCAGAAAAAGGAAAGGCCTAAATGTTGCCTCTTCCTTAATTTATTGCTCTCTCTCCCCACCTCTCCCTCTCTCTCCCACCCTCCTCCTACTTTTCCATTCTTCCATTCTGTATTTCAAAAGAAAACATGCTGCTAAGATGATACAATGTTCACAGAACATTAAAGAGAAGCGACTACACGACTACAAGATATAAGCCCTTTCTCCTCAGAACAAAAGGGCTTCAATGTAATACAAGCCGTTAAAAGAGATATTTCAGCCATTATAGACCATTTCGGTTTAAAGTGACGTCTTTGTTCCTTGGAAGTTTGTGGTTATTTGTCGAGTCCGAGGCGCTTTATGCAGTCGGATTGAGATCATTACATACTTTTAATATTGAGCCCTTCAGTTCATCAAATGTTTATGCAATTTGTTCAGTTTATGTCTCAGTTATATTATGCTAATGCAAATATTTATACATGTTACGAAATTTTTTTGCTAAGTGCAAGTTTGGAAACTATTTTTACTGATTTTGAAAGAAGTCTTGGTAACACTTTACAATACAGGAGCACTAATATGCATTAAATAATGCTTAACTAATGCACAGATAATCCCAAGTTAATGTAGGACTCATGGAAAAACTAAACCATTTATTAATGATTACTGTTCTAGCACTTTTGATAGAGACTGACCACTGCAGACCGGAAACACCCCACAAGAGCTGCAGTTTTGGAGATGCTCTGACCCAGTCGTCTAGCCGTCACAATCTGGCCCTTATCAAACTCGCTCAAATCCTCACGCTTGCCCATTTTTCCTTCTAACACATCAACTTTGAGGACAAAATGTCCGCTTGCTGCCTAATTTTTCCCACCCACTAACAGATGAGCCCTGTTGGGTTCAAAGTGGGTTTGTATGTTTACTAGTCTACAAGTATCTACTTTTATCTAAAATGATTAATACAGGTTTATTCATTAGAAAAGACATGGTACCCAGCATCGAATTGCATCTTCTGTTTATTCGTGACCACAAGCATGGCTCAGATGTTAAAGATAAAGCATTCAAACCCTCTTACTTTGCAGATACGAAAATATGTGGGTCACCAGTTAACTGCATTTAATTTGAAACAAACACGAATTATATATCTAGACCATGTTATTTGAGAGACAGTTTTGACCACAACATTAAAATTCAAAATGCAGTTTCACTATGGAGAACCACATAGGCCACCCAGTAATAAATTGGTTGCCTATGGCTTTTTAATTACGAGACATTTACGCAGAGATTTAAGCATTATGATATAACAGATTCTCTTTTGGTAAACAAACTTGCTACTAATGGGACTGCAATGATGCATATCGAAGGCAAATGCAAATTAGTATTTCATGTAATTACTTTTTATGGAAGGGAGAGAACTCATAAATCAAGCCATCTGAGAAAAAAAAAGATCAACCCACTATTGAGACAAATAAAACTAAAAATGTAGCTATGCAGAGACTAATATTGCTGTAATACAGCTAATACTTGCGAAAAGGCAATTGTATTACTACAAATTCTGAAGGAGTTTCGAACTCACTCTTAAAAAAGATGATTAGTCAATCAGTCAGCGCTCACAGAGACACTTTCCTATTATTATTATTATCAGTCTAAGCTCGAAGAAAGCACATCATTATTTCCAGGGTCCACATGGCGAACACTTTGACCAATCATATAGTGCACGCCTTTAATCAGTAGCCGAGTAACACCTTGGCACATTGTGTGTGTGTGTGTGTGTGAGAGCGTGTCTCTAGGGAAATGTTCCTGGAGGACAGCAGTCTAGCCCTGTATCTCTTCTTTGAAAAAACTGAAAGAACAAATACAAATCGCAATTATTTTCAGCAGCACAATATCTTAAAGGGGTACTTCACCGCTGGAAAGATGAATGTGTATTTAAATTGGGTCATTTATGTAGTAGAAATGTGAAATTATTTTAGAAGTTGGTGCCTTCTAGACTGAGGCCCCGTCCACACGAAGCCAGAGCTTTCCCTATCCGATCTTTTTTTATCCTCGTTTCAAGAAATATCCGCATACACACGAGAACACTGAAACCGCCTCAAAACGATGTAGTATACATGCCAGGTCAGTGTGTGGCGCTGTAGTTCGGCAATAGAAATACAAAATCTGTTTCACAAAATATACGGAATACACAAAAGAAAACAGTGATTTATTCACAGTGGAGGGGAGAGTTTTGTGATCGGGAATCTTTTTATTTTTTGAGCGGTGACGAAATATATTGCTCTTGAAAATACTTGCCAGCATTTAAAGAAATACAAGTCTAGAAATGCATCCAAATGACAGCGAAGCGCAACCGTACGGTGCTCTGCAGGGGTCAAAAAGGATATCAACAGTGAATTTTGAAGTGATATATTCTTGAAAACTCAGAGATGTGGATTCGGACAGCAATTAAATGACCACACGACCTTGGTGTTTGTCTAAAGCAGTCGGTCATTCGGCCGGGGATTTTTACGCGGGTGGTGGGAGACGGACGGCAATAAAATCACTGACTAGCCCCTGTAAATGATGACAATACCTTCCGACTGCACGAGAAACAACTACCGTCCGAATAGAGCTTCAGCAACTCCTTCACAACTAACGGAGCGAGCTGGAAAATCAAACTTTTCCCGGGACACAACATCATGGCCACCAACAAAACTCAGCAAAGATTGTTCTTGCTCCGGCTTTAACTTCTGGATATTCGGCAGCGTTGCCACAACGGAATGAACGGCTTCGCTCGCATCTTTTCTCCGCCGCCATTACTGAACTACATCTCAAACTAGCGCACGACATCAACGTAATCGTTCTCAGCCACTCCCTCTGTTTGCTGATTGGACCGGTAAACATTTGTTCGGAGAAAACCTAAGAATATGCAACAGTCCCAGACGGAGTACTGAAGGAAAATGAAAATTGAGCGGAAGTACATAGGAGGGCGGAGCCAGGCTACAAAAAAGCCTCCAATGACGCAAAATGACGATATTTGCGTCATCTGAGGCTTTTTTCCAGACATAATATACATAAATCTCTCGTCTCAGGGGGATATGAGCGGGGGAAGCACGATCATTCGAATATATTACCGGGTTTCTACTGATACAAAGCTTAATGCTAATCGCTGAAGTAACCCTTTAACATGAATATTGTTATCAAATGTTCATTTTATGATTTTAAAGCGAGTTCTGCCTCTTGTGAAAGAGCTAAGAGTCCTGCTGTGTGAACCACAAACCACAGTGACTAAATGTAAGGTGATCGCCACAGTCTTTTTGCCCTCTCTCATCTGTGATAGTGACAATTAGACAACCCAGGACAAACTTGCGTACTTATCTGCCGTGCCCCAATAACTCCAGTAAGCAAGTTCCATACTTAGCTTCGCTGTATTAATAAATAATTCTTCCACTTTAAGACTTTTTGCAGATGTTCTCTGCTCAGTCAGTCATGAGAACTGAATGGCATGAGATTTACCTAAATTCTGCCACCAGAAATAGAAAACTCACTCGAGGGACAAACTTCCTTCATGGCGCACAACTTATCACCAGCGTGCAGGTTTGACAGCTGCCTCACTCACTCAGAGCTGCAACTGTCATGGACAAAACATTGATGCTTCAAAAGAAAAATGTGAAAATTCATCTCTAAGTTAATTTGCGGCAGCTGAATGCTGAACAATGTGAATCTGAAGGTGTTTCTTCACAAATCCCAGAATACTATGCATAGCGTTTCCAAAGATGATATAAAATCCCAGCTACGCTAAAATGTGTGAGATGCAAAGTAATACCGCGCACACAATCCTCAGGCGGCGTAGTAATCCTGTGCATTTCAAATCTTTCATGTCTTTATAAAGCTCTGGAGAATGATTTCAGTTATCATCCTGCACAAGATGTAATATTTAGTAAGGTGATTTGGAAAAGCATATATATTTATGTGGCTTTGATGGTAAAGACCTGCATTTACGCTGATCACAAGATCAAGAAAGCCAACTCAGTTTTCTGAAATGTGAAGACATTTACTTAAAGGAGATGTCTAATGCTATTTGCATTCTGACTTATTTACACTATTAAAGAGTTGATTCTCATGCTAAACATGGACAAAATGAAAAAAAAAACGAAATGGCTGTAATCTCCCAGTCGATTAGTCGATTATTAGTCGATACGTTCTGGCTTGACCAAAATTCTGATTGGTAGATTTTTTTGGCCGTGTTCATTTCATCAGTTTTGCCGCGCCGCGTTTATTTCATCAAGGTGGTATCCACTTGCCCGTGCAACACTTCTGTTGTGCCGCACTCCACTTTATTCCGGTGGGTGACATCAAGTGACTTTAACGCGCCCGCAAAGCATTCCGGGAAGGCGGCGCTGTATTTGAACAAATGCCGCGCATCAAAAAAGCTGGCCGAAGCCCATCTTTATGCACATGGAGACGGAGGGAAGTCTCTCGTTGGTCCTTTGTTTTTCATTCCCCGCTGGCTCAAACGCACGCCCATAGCGGTAAACTCATAGACGGTAAAAGAAATGGACAGAGCGACCCCATAGACTTTAACGGGGAGAATTGAAGTCAGGATAGGAGCATCACTTCCTGATGGCTGATGTACTGCACAGCCTCAGACTGAGCGACGTAGATGTGACGTGATCAGCCTGTCTGACAGTGGTAAGTCTTCTAGTAGTTGTGCAACGTACAATCTGAATCACCGAATCTTGCAGAGACAGAGAGGGTGAGCAGGAGCAACTTTTGATGAATGAAGCAGGATCTGCAACATCTCTATCTGCGTTTATGCCTCCACGTCCCCCCGATTGCCTCATAGACAGTAAAAGATTGCCTACGAGCTTCTCCTCGGGTCTATACGGTCATTTGCTCAACAGCGCGACGCAGTCGCGTGGTTATGACGCAATCGTTAGCCTATATTTGACAAAAACAGCTTCAACGGGGCGATAGTGTAAGATACAAGGTAATGGAGCCTTTTATACATTGGCGTTTTCACACCTACCTTGTTTGGTCCGAATTTTCTGACTTTTCAGTTTGGTCCGAATCAAAATTGCAGGTGTGAAACCTCCCCCGTACCACGGTCCGGACCAAAGAGACGAAATTTGGTCCGACGAAAAGAGGTCGTCTCGGTCCGGATCAAACTGAACAAAGGTTCGGTTCGTTTCTAGTGTGAAAGCATTTTCTGTATGATTCGGACTTTCAGACCATTTACAGGAAGTTCCTGTTTATGTTTAAATATTATAACGTTATTTTTAAATTCAATCTAGGCTACATTGATTATGAAAAGTGAAAATATGCGCAATATGTCAGTAGACAGAAAGTCAGAGATAATTTTGAACGAAATTTTGTATGATTTTGCTTAGAAAGCATTTCTTTAATGGGAATTTCGTTTTATATAAATTGTATCTTAATTTTAATCAACGTTTAATCAGATAATTGCCTGGATTTAATAAATAAGAAGCAAATAGTCTATAGCAGACAATAATCGCGGGAGCGATCACATGCTTTACACATGAACTGGAGCGCGTCTCAAATAAACCCAAACTCAGCAGCTACTTGCCTCACAAACATGAGAAATATGTGTATATAAAGCTTGAAATGTCCACTTTTAAACGTAACAAATAAAAAAAATAGTCAAGCAATGCGCACTGTTCAATAGTGGCAACGATATGCGTCCGTTCATTCAACTTGTCAAAGACGCTGACGTCAGACGCACGTCCGTTCATTCACTCTTGACGTCAGACGCACGTCCGTTTACAAACCAATCAATGTCCAGATGCCGCCCACATAGATGATGACGAGTGGACGCAAGTGCGTCATGTAAAGTTCTTTAGTCCGCTGACATAATTGCAATGTGAAACCAAACCAAAACTAACCGAATATATAAAAAGTATCAAAACATGAACTTCGGTTCGGACCTTGGTGCGGACTTTCAGGTGTGAAAATGCCCTTTAAACGCCTCAGATGTAAAGATTTTCACTGTCAAAGTGAGGCCAAAATGAATGGGAGTCAATGGGATGCTAACAACAGTATTTCTGTGCCAAATACACTCCTTCGATTCGAATACATTTGGAGAGGTTTTTTTTTAGCATGGCCCTGTCTGACGTCATGAAGGGCACAATTGCTTGTATGGGCACTTCTCCCGGATGAGCGCACACACACACAACCAGAGCAAGAGCACGCCCATCAATGAGCTTTGTTCAGGTTACAGAAGCCGTCAGCAGCGCTGCCATTTTGTTTTTAGACCACAAAATCAACAATGTCACTAAAGAAGTGTGTTTCTATTTGTGAGGGAAAGATCACCTTGTTCAGCTTCCCAAATAACCCAGCGTTAAGGAAACAGTGGATGCAGTTTGTTTTTCCAGAGTTCTGCAAGTGTGTGTGTTTGTTCCCGGTCATGAGTGGAAACCGCAGGCGAGAGTGAAACTGCATCAAATGTGTGTGTTTTGTTGGCAATCGGCGTGCAAGTGCAAATAATGTGAACACGAACGTATAGTGAATCGAAAGTTATCCAGGGATAATACCATGATGTATTGTGTGTGTGTGTGTGTGTGCTCGTGACTCTTTAGCTCCGCCCACTGCCCTCCTGCACAAGCTCGTCTGTTTTCAGAAAGAATCTGTACAGCGTATCTGTCTTTCATAAATACATGCCACATATGCACACTACTTTACTCTATCCGGCTTATTAGTAAGTGTGAATTCATGAACTGATTAATTGTAAGTGTGAACTCGTGAAACATTAGTAACTTGATGCAGGAATCAATTCCAAGTAGGGCTGTGCGATTAATCATAATTGATTTTAGCTCTCAATGATTATGAAAACGAGATAATCGACGTGAAACGATTATTGTGCCGCAATAATTCCACTTTCATTTCTCCCTAAAAGGCCAAACTTTACATCCAAATCAGCCGAATAAGTGAGTGATGTAAAATGCAGTCTATTATTGCTAAACTGTGGGACGTGTTTGATATTAAACAGTTGTAACACAGTTGTTATGGGAAGAAGGAGGCAGGAACCGGCGAGCGTTTAAACACTTTAATAAATAAATAAACAAAAAATTAAAGTAAATATCATGAAATAAGACTTATCCACCTATAATCGTGTTAAATAATTGTGGTTTCAATATTAAGAAAAATAATCCTGATTATGATTTTTGCCATAATCGAGCAGCTCTTATGGCAAGTGTAACAATCACACAACGGCTGCTTCACATTATATAAAAACAAGTCTCAAAATAGTACACGTCGTATCAGCCAGTCCAATTGTTATATACATTTCATATTATTGAGTATACCCTCCACATATACTCAGTATCTGTGCTTATTCGGTGTGTGTCCTATTCTCGGATTAAACCCACTAGCTAATTTGCTGATTCTTCGCAATGCCTGAATAATCCAACCCTAATCCTCGCAGGCTCGATTAAACAGTCAAATCTGGAGCTCAGAATCTTTCTGTGTTTTTAATAGACACCTCACTTCAATGCTCTCTGATCCAGACATTTCCTCACAGCCTCTGCTCGGTGTATTACAACACGTCCATTAATCCTAAAAGAGTTTTCTGCCCACTGACCCCTGAGAATATCGGTCCCCAAAAGACTGTCAGCATTCAGTTTTCATTTTATACTAGACCACTTGACTGTAATGAACATCATTAAAACATAATTCATTCAGCAGTTATCAGCATCTGGCTTTAATGTAACTTAAAATGGATAGCTCCAGTCCAGAAAGCTGAAACAATATTTCAGTATTATATACACCACCAATGAACCAAAACATTATGACCGTAAGTGAATCGTCACTGGTCTCCTGATTCAATTCGATTACAATTACCATTCCAACGATTCGATTCGATATTGCGTTGCATCCTCAATTTTCAATATCGCAATTTTTTATATCACATCCTCGCACACACTCGGATGCATGCAGTCTCGCACACACACTAGCACGCACATATGCAGCCTCGCACACACACTAGCATGCACGCATGCAGCCTTGCACACACGCATGCAGCTTCGAACACACGCACATGCATGCAGCCTCACACACACTCACACGTATGCAGTCTCCCACACACTTGCACGCACACACTCTCGCACACGCATGCAGCCTCACATGCACACACACACACACACATGCAGCCTCGCACACACACTCTGAGGCACACAGCCTTGCACGCACCCGCATGCAGCCTCACACTCACACACACACACACACACACACGCAGCCTCACACACACTCACACGCACACGTATGCAGTCTCACACACACACACACTCTCGCACACGCATGCAGCCTCGCACACACACTCGCACACAAACAGCCTCGCACACACACGCATGCAGCCTTGCATACATGCACAATCACAAACACATGCAGCCTCGCACACACACTCAGACGCAAACAGCCTCGCACACACACGCATGCAGCCTTGCACTTATGCACAATCACAAACACATGCAGCCTCGCACACACACTCAGACGCAAACAGCCTCGCACACACACGCATGCAGCCTTGCACTTATGCACAATCACAAACACATTCAGCCTCGCACACACACTCAGGCGCAAACAGCCTCGCACACACACGCATGCAGCCTTGCACATATGCACAATCACAAACACATGCAGCCTCGCACACACACTCGCATGCACACAGCCTTGCACGCACCCGCATGCAGCCTCGCACACACACTCAGACGCATGCAGCCTCGCACACACTCGCACGCACGCACCCGCATGCAGCCTCGCACACACACTCAGACGCATGCAGCCTCGCACACACACTCGCACGCACACAGCCTTGCACGCACCCGCATGCAGCCTCGCACACACACTCGCACGCACACACACCCGCATGCAGCCTCGCACACACTCTCAGACGTATGCAGCCTCGCACACACACCTGCACGCACCCATATGCAGCCTCGCACACACACTCAGACGTATGCAGCCTCGCACACACACCTGCACGCACCCGAATGCAGCCTCGCACACACTCTCAGACGTATGCAGCCTCGCACACACACCTGCACGCACCCGCATGCAGCCTCGCACACACACTCAGACGCACGCAGCCTCGCACACACTCTCTCGGACGCAAACAGCCTCACACACACGCGCATGCAGCCTTGCACACACACACACACACACACACACAGCCTCACACGCATGTAGCCTTGCACCCACATGCACGCAGACACACACACACACACACACACTCTGAGGCACACAGCCTCGCACACACACACATGCGGACTTGCACGCACACACGGATCCACAATCACACACGCATGCAGCCACACACACACACAGCCTCACACGCACACTCACGCAGACACACTCACACGGTACTGGCAACTGGCAACTGGCACCAAGACATTAGCAGCAGATCCTACAATTCCTGTAGGTGGATGATTGAACTTGTTGGTCCAGCACATCCTAGAGAATTGGATTGAGATCTGGAGGATTTGGAGGCCAGGAAAACACCTCAAACACTTCATGTTCCACGAACCATTCCCGAACAATGTGTGCAGATTGCTATTTTTATCTTTGGAAGAATTCCATAAATCTCAAAGATGAATGCTTGGCTCTCAATCATTCCCAATCTCATTAGCATTCGGAAACCCTCCAGCAGGTTAAAGGTGAAACTGTTTAAATGAATATTCACAGGTTTTCATCAAGTGCTCAATTATGTATCACACAGTAATTAGGAGCCTGAATTATCGATAGTGGAGGGGAAAAGCAGGCCTGCTCCTGACAGCTCAGGCTATTTTTACACTGATGGGGAGAAGATGAACTCCCCAGTGCGCCTCCTGTACTGATTATTTCGGAGTGGTGAGTGGGAATGAATGGCTAATGACAGTGACTGCCAGTAATGGATTGGGCACAGGGTGAGAACAGGACATCTCTCTCATTCACTTTAATGTGTTTTTGGAAGTGACGCTCTGTTGGGGGACCCTGGGCTATTATTTTCATAAGTGTTTCCACAAATGTCAAGAGCAAACTGGGAATGGAGGGATGCATGGAGTGCTGCCTGTATAAATTAGGAACAAAATAGAAGGGGGAAAGATAAAGCGGGGAAAAAATTATACTCCGGAGATTGCGGTGGCAGAACATCGAGAAAATGATCTGAGCTCCGAGGACCACGCTGCAACATACAGGGGAAATAAAAAAAGACTGTATTTGATGCAAATACAATGGAAAACTTAGAGTAGATCTGAGAATTTTGATCCAATGGAAGATCGATGGCCTCAGGCATGCAAGACTTGGGTAATGAGCAGTGCATTCTGGGATAGAAGATGTTTCCACTTTGCGATGAGGTGTCAAGACGTGGGGATGTTGGGGCGCAGGTTTATCTACATCGTCTCAAATGCACACACACACACGACACGCGTGCCCCTGCATGTACTAATGCACACACCACATCACCCCGCTTTAAAACTGCATGCTTGATGTAGCTGATGTGAGCAGCAGCGTGTGAGATATTAGCTCGATATATACACCGCAGAGATGCAGCATCACCCCTGGGCTTTCTTAGGAGGATAAAATTATCATACATTATCATAGAAATAGACTATATGCTTAGATTCAAAGAAATAAAACATTTAAAGCATTGCATCTGCAGCAGACTGTAGGGCTGCACAATTAAGAAATAATGCACAGAAATGCAATGGCAAATCAGAGCTCTTTAATTAGTCTTGAGAGCTTTTAGCAACAACATATAAGTGAGTTTTCAGAAGTCTGATCCACAAATGAGTGTTTCACATTTCTCTGTGGCTCAAAAATCAGTGCTTAAGAAACATCACCTGTGGATTCGCTTCTGATTTAGATGTTGCAACACCTAATATACACTGTGTGCAAGTGCTGCGACCACACTAGACCTGCTATTATAATAGGCGAAGACACAGTGTACATTCACACACACACACACACACACACACACACACACACACACACACACACACACACACACACACACACACACACACACACACACACACACACACACACACACACACACACACACACACACACACACACACACACACACACACACACACACACACACACACACACACACACACACACACACACACACACACACACACACACACACACACACACACACACACACACACACACACACATATATATATCTGTATATTAGGGCTGTCAATTTCACATAATTTAGACACAATATTGTCTGTTTTGCTCGGTTTTGCCAACAAAAATATAAAGACATAGCAGAACGTTTCATTTCTGAATCCGCTTTTTGAATGAATCGGGTGAAGCAATGATTCAATGGACCATAAAGAGAACCATTTACATTTAGCATTTTCATAAAGAGGACCATAGATATACATAATAAAGGCTAGATGTCTCGTCCGCACTGCTGGCCAATGGAGGTTGACGACCGCACCTGGCGGCCATCTTGTCACAGTCAGCTCGCTCACTCATTGTGTTTTAAGGGTGCATGTACTTTTTAAATAACCATAACTTGCTCAATTTTCTACCAAATTTTCAAACTGTTTGGTTTGTTATAAACGTCAGAGATGTATACTTATGAATAATGATTCATAATTTGTTCAAGCATCCATACTTATAGCCACGTTAATAACGTTTGTAAGAAACCAAACCATTTGTAAATCCGTCAAGATTTCAGCGAGATAAGAGTATTTGTGTTCAGATCACTCGCCTTACATCAGGCACCACAGAGCCCTGCCTGTGACAAGATGGCCGCCGGTGATGCCGTTAGAGACTCCGCCATAAGACATCTAGCCTTTATTATGTATATCTATGAAGAGAACCATTTACTTTACCCCTAAATGAATCAACCGTTTGAACAAATTGCGTGAATGAAAGACTCAATGACTAACTCCATTAGACATTTACCGCCACCTACTGGCAGTTTTAGTTTCGTATTTAGAGTATAATTTCATTTAAAATAATTTCATATTTCCATATTAATAAAAACAAATATTAAATGTATAGTTCACCCAAAAAAATTTCTTTCTGAAGCTCCTTTTGTAATGTCTTTTTGATTTTTACACAATAATGACTTTAAATTATCTTTTGCGAGTAATTTCTCAGCCAAATTTGATGTGCGATTAATTTCCCATTTTAACCGCTTGACAGCCCTAATATATTATATATATATATATACAATGTATATAACAAAATATCTGTAATTGTGTTTTGTGCAGTTGCTTTGGCAACAAAACTAAAATCCAAATTATGGTATGGCTTAGTGTGTGCTTATTAAATCTCACAAGGCTGTGATTATTTAAAAAAAGCAGGCTACGCAGTCTGACACAATCAGAGTAAAACATAAATATTGTAATTTCACTAGTATAGTAAAATAATTAATTTTATTACTACAATAAATATATATATATATATATATATATATATATATATATATATATATATATATATATATATATATATATATATATATATATATATATATATATATATATATATATATATATATATATATATATATATATATATATATATATATATATATATATATATATATTTTACAGTGCAGTTATATTATAATAATAATAAAAATATATTTTAGGGATGCACCGATATGAACATTTTGGCAGATAATTCTTTATATTTGAAAGCCGATAACCAATATATTGGCCAATAAATCTAAATCCAAAATGTATATAATTTTCAAGAGCCTGATGACAAAAACAAGTGTCTCACCAACATTCACAGCATGCCATATTTTTGACTTTTTATCTAATAATGAGGACTTTTAAAATCATATTTTCAACATTTTATCTTATATTTATGACTTAGCATGTCTTTGACTTTTTATCACTATTATGACTTTTTAAATCCCATTTTCTACTTTTTATCTAATAATGAGGACATTTACAATCAAATTTTCAACATTTTATCTCTTAATCCCCAACTGAGCAAGACAAAGCCAAAGGCAACGGTGGCAAGGAACCAAACACCAGTGTGAATGTAATGTGGACTGAGAAACTATCACAGCTATAAAGAGGTTTGAGATTCCACTTTAAAGTCCAGGTACAAATCAATGCAAACGCATTTTTTAATTTGTTTATTTTGGTCACAAGTGCACCAGATTGGTGTATTTATTTTTAAAATTATAGGAGAGCAGAATATCCCCCTAGTATACATTATTTAATGTAATAGATACAAAAAAAATTATTATATTAATAAAAAATATTGATTTATTAATTACATTTTTAATTACTATAGTAAGGAAAGCGCAAACACTTTAGATTTTGCCCTAGCACAACACTTCTGAACAACACTTTCAACACTACAACTTCTGCAAACGACAGCCAAAAATAACTCTGTAATGAGCCAAAGAGGATCCACCTTAATGACTACAGGATTTAAGTGAGAAAATCAATGACAGTAATGATCAGTCTCTAATGAGGAAAGAAACACACTCGCGAAATGTCAATGAGGGTCACAGAGAGCCAAGCAGCCGGAGCTTTAATCACAATACCAATGTACAAATTAAAATGTTACAGTCGGTCTCTTTAATGAAGACATTTTGTTCCCAGTTTGTATATATGCATTAAGTGAGTGTTGATGAAATTCATGATTGTTGTCCCACAACAAAGCCGTTTTTCTCCGTTTCCCCTTAGACTTGGCACAAGATGTGTAGCTGCTAAACAATAGGGTTTAAATCTAAACATAGTAAGCTCATTGTGACGTATTTAACCCTTAACACTGCTAATGAAAACGCATGAAGCAAGAGGTCAGTGCCTGAGGCTTGGCCCCCTGATCAATCCCCCCCATTTAAACTCGTGTGGGGCAATGGCCATTCGGTCAGTGCAACTTTAGTGGCCAAAAAATGTTTGCTTTGGATTCATTGAACTCACATTAACACTAAACGTGTTATTCAGGAACAACCCACTCTCCTGGCACCCTTGATTGAATTACAGTAACCTTCTGCAAATCATGGAATGGAGTGGAAGGGGAGAATTAAAATGCTAATTAAATCATTGTTCATTTTAGTTGGGATTGTGAAACAGCTCTGACGGCGTGTGTGTGTCTTGTCTGTGAACGCCCGATGGGAGGATAAAACCAGCGAGACGGAGGGTCTTTACCTCTGAGCTGTCATTAACATAATGAAGTCTTAGCACTGGTGTGTGTCAGTGATCCTAACACTCCCTCTGAGAGTCTATAATTACAGCTTATAATGAGAGCTGCGCCAAAATTATTGTTATGGTCGCCAGAATGTAAACACCAGTTCAGGACCCTTCAGTTGAAGTCTGACGTACGAGTGTGCAATTATATGTGAAGATGACTGTTCTCAAAGGTTATAAATGACTGTGTGCGGGGTGTTGTTTTGTTCTTACAGCACTGAGGTCGAGGCTATACCCGCCGCGGGAGCTCGAATTGTGCCGATGAACTGTAAAGTAAAGCTTTCTGTCCTCTAATGGCCGATGGGATGACAGGTGGGCATAACCTCAGTGACAGCTTACTTCTGATTCCTTCTCAAACTTCTCTCTCCATAATTATCCACATATTTTTTCTCACTTCTCTGGCCCTTTCTCTGAAGAAAGAGGTGGTCTCATACAACACATGTGACCCCAAGGCTGCCAATTTTACCCAAAGAAACTCTTAATCAGTGACTGAGGCTTAACAAGAAGAGAGCGGGCCAACAGGCATCAAGGTGACTGAAGCTGATGTGCTTAATGAATTTTTCTAGAGCAGTCTAGTCAAATAACAAAGAGTTATTCCTAAAACAAAGTAATGTACAAAGCATTTGTTCTTGAGAAACTTTCATACACTTAGGCTGTGTTCACATTGCAGGGCTTAATGCTCAATTCCGATTTTTTTGAAAAAATGCGATTTTTCACACATCACATTCACATTTCCAATTAAATGCGACCTTTTGTGATCTCCTGTGTGAACGTGAAATGACCCAGAAGTGACCCGCATGTGCAGAAGAGTACTCAACGGTCAACGACGTCACTTGTTGTTTACGGAAGTAGCCAAATATGGGTGTCAGCATTGGAGTTCGTTTAGCTTTATTAAAGTTATTTTCGCAACGGAGCCAGCACCATTACAACCTTCTCATGTTAAGAAGAAAATTAAAAAAGAGGAGGAGAGCAAGGTTTTTGGCCATGGCGTTTTGTGGAGCAGTGGTAGCAACGTCGGTACAGAGAAACGTGTGGGTGCGGAGTCGCAGCCAGGAGTGGTGGGATACTGATGTGAGTGGCTTTACTGATACCGAATTCGTCAGTAACTTCAGAATGACCAGATCCACCTTCAATTATGTTTGCGAGCGCCTTCAACTAACTTTGTCACGGGAAGAGACACGTCTGCGGCGGCCCATAACAGTGCAGAAACGCGTTGGAGTTGGAGTGTATTGGCTAGCAACAGGTGCGTACTTCTTCTTTTATTGGCGGTTAGCAACTATTTCTTGTGCATTACCGCCACCACTGGACTGGAGTAAGGAACGGGAGTTACAATGATGACGTTTGTCGCGTATCAACGACGTGCGGGTCGGATACATGTGACCTGGCAGTTCAGACTGAAGACGCATTTCAAAAGATCGGATATGTATCGGATTTGGACCACATACCCAAGTGGCCTGGGTCGCATTTGAAAAGATCGGATCTGTGTCGTTCAGACTGTCATGAAAAGATCAGATACAGGTCGCATAAGGGAAAAAAAATCGGAATTGGGTCGTTTCAGCCTGCAGTGTGAACGCAGCCTTATTCTTGTCTTGTCCACTCTCAAAAAAAGAGTACAAAATTGTACCTTTTAAGGCAGGGGTTTTCAAACTGGGGTCCGGGGACCCCCAGGGGTCCTCCAGAAGGTTCTAAGGGGTCCCCAGAAAATCCCAGAGAATAAAAAGACAAAGCCAAAATGGTTAAAGTCTACCAAGCATTCTGTTTCATTTCTAAATGTTTCTGTACTTTCTTGCCGTATACACGTTCCAGAATTGTATATGTTTGCTTTGTATCTTTCTAGTGTGTTTTTCTCACTATAGTCCCCTTTATCTCACTCACTGGGGTCCTAACACAGCTGCTTACATACATTTATTGTGAAAGTTGCTTTTTCAAATAATTTTTAATTAAGTTTATACATCCAACATTAAGTATAGCCAGTTTAAGTTTGGAAACAATATGTTGTATTTATAATGCCGCACCTACTATTTAACAGTTTAAATGTTTTTTCATACATAAAAATATATGGATGTTATAAAAGGTTCCAACCAGCTTCCAACCATAAAAGGTTCATCATATTTGGGGGTCCTTGGCATCATACATTTTGAAAACCCCTGTTTTAAGGTACAAGTGGCCGTCATTGGGGTGGGACCCTTAAGGGTACATTTTTGTACCTCTAAGTCAGGGGTAGGCAAGTTCGGTCCTAGAGAGCTGATGTCCTGCAGAGTTTAGCTCCAACCCTACTAAGCTACCACAGTATAAAACTCATGGCTCCCAGCATGCATTGCAGCATTAAGTATGTCACCATTGTTGAGATGAATATGCTGATTCTTGATATCTGTGTGCGTCTAAACTTTTTTCTCCATAGAATGTATTTAAAAATCAAAATTCAGAATGCCTGATCTGTGGCAAGAAAGTATTGTTGGTGAATATTTTTCATTTATATTTTTGGTCAGTGATGAGTTTAGTCAAACATTTTACTTCACGTTCTTTAGATTTGAACAGATTATGTGTTTTGTTGACACTGTAAAAAAAACACCCCACAAACTCACATAAAAAGCCAAGAGTTAAACTGCCCAACTAAATGAAACACTAATCCCCATAATGGTGACCAAATATTTTCAGATATATCTAAACCTTTGTTAATTCTCAATAAGAGCTTCTATAGATGTCTTTCAGGGTTGGAGCCAAACTCTGCAGGACATCGACTCACTAGGACCGAAATTGCCTGCCAATTGTTTAATTGTACCCTAAGGACCAATTGTGTACCTTTAAAGGTACAGTTATACGTTTTGTTCCCAGAGGAACAAAATTGTACCTCCACTATACCTTTTTTTCTGAGAGTGTCTAATATTCTTAAAATGTTATATAACAGTGTATTACTCTACCAACATGTTAATAGCAAACTCTTTTAATCATTCAATCTGCTCGCAACTAAAGATTTTTAGTAGTCATTTAAGCAAATAAGTCAACTATAGTCGCTGCTTAATGATATCAAGTAAAACAGAATTCTTCAATCTTAAAAATAAATCTAAATTACGGCATGCTCTCAATGCTCAATGCTGAACAGTTAGTTAATGCGTTCATAACCTCAAGGCTAGATTAATGTAATGCTCTACTGGGTGGTTGCCCTGCTCGCTTAATAAACAAACTCCAGCTGGTCCAAAACGTGAGTATGACCATATTATCCTGGTTCTCTCAACACTGCACTGGCTCCCTATTAAACATTGTATAAATTGTAGAGCCCGACCGATACGGGTTTTTGGGGGCCGATACCGATATTAGGGAGTAAAATTTTTTCGATATCGATATATTATGTGTATATTATAGTACAGAACCAGTTAAAAGTTTGGACACACTTTCCCATTGGTACTGTATAAACAACTTTTGGGCTGTGTGTCGCGCTCGTCTCTCATTAGCAATCGCTCCAACGGCTTTCAGCCTCACTCTGCTTCATACTACACGTTAATATGTAGTATAAAACAGTAGACAATCTGTGTAAATTATCTAAATGCCACTTCAGATGCAGCTTCTGTGTTCCTCTGCACTGCAAAAATTTATTTTGTTGATACTTATTTAATTTGATTGCCCTATTGTGTCTTATTATAATTATTTTGTATTAAATTTATGAAATTGACACAAAAGATGTAAAAAAATAAATGTATCAAGGTAAAGATGATTTCTGTCACTTCTGTGAACTGACCACCTAATATGACTAATATGAAGAATATCATAAACTTTAGGAGCCAGCTGACCATGGCAGTCAGTGATGCGCGGGTCAATGTATAAACAACCCGCACCCGACCGACGTTTTCAACTAACCCGCCCGCAACTCGGACCGCAAAAAAAAAGAAGAAAATATTGTACCCGACCCGCTTCCTGACCCGCATTTTTTAAAAGTAGTAAATGCTCATCGTAGCTCATTGGGCCATTGAGAAAATGTTTCAGGTCCTGACGTGGTGTGCTCAGAGGTGCAGCAGCGAGAGCAGGCAGTTCTTGAGGCGGCCCATCATTTTCCATTTCAGCTCCAGATGCATATTATTGATGAACGCGATGTTTATGTTTCGACCCGGCTTGAAGAATTCATCAGCCCACATTTGGAAAACATTTGGAAAAGTGTGAAAGCCCTTAGGAGCGCAAACTGTTATTTTTCTGAATGCTGTATGATATAGCCTAGTGTTATGTAATATAGGCTTGATTTATTCATTTATTTCGTTTAATTTTCTTAACAATTAAGATGCTGCATGTGTTTATCCAGTCTAATCGAAGTGTGCGTCTCTCCCCCGACTTCCCCAACAAAAATCCCGCCCCCTCTCAGAAAATACATAAAACTGACTTTAAATGCGTTTAAAAGTAGCCTATTAAAATGGTACAATGGCATTGCTCAGTTCAACGTTTTGGGAAATCGGGCATTTTGTCCCGCGTCAGCATTTATTCAAAAGTTAATAACGCTCAACATTCAAAAGGTAAATAAGGATTTATTGACGATCCGACCGACCGTGACCCGAATATCATTAAAAATATTTTTGGATGACTCGTAACCGCGGGTAACCGCGGGTGGCCGCGGGCACCCGCTCACTTTGGATCAACCCGCGCATCACTGATGGCAGTCCTAAACCTGCCAAAGTACCAGCACAATAACACACTCTGCAAAATATCGTCTAATTATCGTTATCGAGAAAATCCCAGAAAATATCGAGATGTCTTTCTTTGTCAATATCGCACACCCCTACCTGTCACAAACTGTGTGACTTTTTTCTGCCTAATTAAAGTAAATTAAAATCGACTGACTAATTAAAATTTCGAAGCCTCTTCTTGATGACTAACGTTTGGTCGAATATTGGAGGCATAAGGGTTATTTGAGGTTCTATAACAGTTAGGATGCTGTCTTAGTAGGCAGCACACTAGGGTTTGGCACAAGGATTCTGCTTATGTAGCCAAAAGAAACATACACAAAATAAAACAAATGACTGTGTGTATCCTATAGATACTAGATTGCATGATATATTAGTATAAATAATATATTTCACTAGAATAAAAATCTAGATGCTACCATGTGAGATCAGTGTTTTAGGTTAAAACATTTCTGACAGAGCAAACAGAGAAATCCGGGACAGGTACAATGGAACAATCTGGCAGACAGTAAGTTGCTGTCACTGCATTTCAGGACTGGATGATTACTGACCAGCCATATGAGATTACACTGGATTTCGGCGGTGGTAATTACTCTGTCACTTTCTCTAAGCTCAGCTAGCTCAAGATTACTCTTCGCCTGAGTTGCATTCACTGGATTTCCAGGATTCATTTAGTTTCATGTCAATAGTTTTGATGCCATGTTATCAAAAAAAAAAAAAAAGGGTGAAGATGCTGAGTTGCAGAGAATCAATACTGTGAAGGTAATAGAAATCCAACATCCAATATGAATATGATTTTAAATTAATTGGTTTCGTATAACGATATGCAAGTCTTCTTCACGAGACAATGGAAATTCACTAAGAATGAGTTGAATTGCTGACATTCGTTTGCACGCGCTGTCTGCGTTGTTTCAGCGTTCTCTAAAGGAATTATGCAAATTAGGAAATGGTGCAACGAAATAGCAAAAAATTGCAATTTGCCTTCATTTAAATATGCATGGCTCGGTTCAAATGGACTGTAGGTTGTGTTGGCTCGGTTTCTCTCAACGAGATGTGAGTTTGAGAGCTGACAGGAAGGAGTCTCTGCTTCTGACCTCAGTGTCTCTAGTCATGAATTGTCACACAGATCCCTGTTCCAGACGGAGAGCAGAGTAAAAGCATCAACACACACCGTCACCCTGCATGAGTTCAGAATAAACTGACACTTCGACACGACAGCCTGCCACAACTCCACATCATGATAAATCGAATGATAAATGGACGGATACACACTGAGCTGCATTAGGACTATATATCATGATCTTATCCAATTTAATAAAAAATAACAAAAATTCACTCAAATATACTGTTAGTGACAAGAAAAAGTATGTGAACCCCTTGCAGAATCTTTGAAAATGTGAATAATTTTAACGAAATAAGAGGGATCGTATAAAATGCATGTTATTT